>NC_090022.1:216735116-217035116 GCF_037176765.1 Anolis sagrei | reverse complement strand
TGCCTACCACAGATGCAGGTGAAATGTCAGGAGAGAATGCTTCTATCCGACCACATCTCTGCCTATGAACCCACCAGGACTTTGAGATGTTCCGGGGAGTCCCTGCTCTCGATCCCGCCTGCTTCCCAGGAACGGCTGGCGGGGACGAGAGATAGGGCCTTCTCGGTGGTGGCTCCTCGGCTGTGGAACGCCCTTCCTACGGACATTAGACTAGCACCATCTCTAATGGTATTCCGCAAAAAAGTGAAGACCTGGCTGTTTGAGCAGGCATTCGAATAATTAGTGCAATGATTGGTTAATGAACACTGGAATGGAGCAATGGATGATGAATCTGGAACATGTTTTTGATGATGAGACGACAGTGAGTGGGTATTGTAGTAACTGTTTATTAATTGTGTAATGTGTTAGGTTGTTAACTGTTTTTATACTGTAGCACTGAATTTTTGCTGTTCGTATTTGTTGTGAACCGCTGTGAGTCGCCTTCGGGCTGAGAGCAACGGTATATAAGTAAGGTAAATAAATAAATAAATAAATAGAACATGGCCATACAGCCCAAAAAAACTACAACAACCCAGTGATTCCAGCCATGAAAGCCTTCGATGATACATTTCCCTAAAATGTCTGTAACTGTTTAAAAACTTTAGACTTTCTTTCTTTTCCAGGAACTTACATTCAAAATCAAATATATACTCATTATTATGATTTCATATTACTAAAATAATGTTCTGACAAGGAAATTAGGGCCTTAATAACTCACTCTCACTGTGACATTGCTCTTGGCTATCTTCATGATATTCAGGGACCTTCAACTGGATTCATTTGGCTCAGGCCCTTCTACACAGCCCTATATCCCAAAATATCAAGGCAGAAAATCCCACATTATCTGAGTATGGACTCAGAGAACCCAGTTCAAAGCAGATATTGTGGGATTTTCTGCCTTGACATTATGGGATATAGGGCTGTGTGGAAGGGCCCTCAGCCCATTAAGAGAAGTCAGAGGATGCTCTGGAGCCGCCTTGCAGTTTGGGCATAGTGTGGGCAGCCAGATTATTTGGATGCAGACTAGCTGGCTGTCCACACAGGCCATAAAAGCCATCATCACCCTGTTCCTGCTTTCATCAGTGCAGGAAAAAGAGACAGATTGGATCTGTGATGCTGTAGTTGCCCCTGACAGAATGCCATAGAGCTCTATATGAGGACTCCTGGCTGACATACCTAATATCAGAAGAAGTGACTGCATGGCTAAGGAGAAAGATAGGAGTCGATCCATCTACGGATCATGTGGGCCCCTTTGTTAATGTCAGCATAGGGCTCCCTGCAACGAACTCTGGCACCAGCAATGGCAACAAAGATGATAAGGTGATGGGTTGTTGTAGGTTTTTTCGGGCTATATGGCCATGGTCTAGAGGCATTTCTCCTGACGTTTCGCCTGCATCTATGGCAAGCATCCTCAGAGGTAGTGAGGTCTGTTGGAACTAGGAAAATGGGTTTATATATCTGTGGAATGACCAGGGTGGGACAAAGGACTTTTGTCTGCTGGAGCTAGGTGTGAATGTTTCAACTGACCACCTTGGTGATGGTTCTTTGGGGACAAAGCAATCTTGGTCTGGCTGCCAGCTGGACTCTCCCCTGATGCTTCCTATGTGGGATGAGGATGGAGTGTGGGGCCACCTCTAGGTTCAGTCTGAAGCATTACTGTTTTTGACTGGCGAGGGTTTAAGCAGCCAATGTAGAGGAGCCCTTAGTATGTATGCAGCGGTGCATAAAAAGGGAGGAGGGAGGAATCTCAATTAGGAGTAAGGCATGGTGCTAAGAAACAATTAATTTTAAAAGTCATTACTGCAGGAGATGCTAATCATAGACTTCCTGTGTCACATTTAGTGCTGCTCTTGGTAAACTGGTATCAGTTTATCTTTCTGTCCTTTAGGGCTAAATTTTACAAAGCTTGTATGCTCTCAAATATAATTAAACAGTAGTGCTGCTCCGATATAGCACCATTCATATATTTTTGAAGCAAGTGATTGCTGGCAGATAGGGACAAAGTACCTGTGTCTAAAACCCATCTGTTTTGCCATGGTGCCTTCTTCCCTTGATAGACCACTGAGAAGTACAGATCCTGTGGCATTTCCCTAGAACATCATTTGATATTTATATAAGGAGAGGCAAAGGTTAAATGGAAACATCTTAAAAGGGCAACAGAATTAAGGGATTTAGTGAATCCCAGAAAGGATAAAAAATAGCAATACTTTTCTTAATATTGCACCTTTTTAAAGGCACAGAACAAACACTAATAAAAAAAATTCAACAACAATGGCCCCTGAGTATTACCATAATGTGAGCAAATCTGAAAGAGGCTCAGTGGGAAAATCAATGAATTCTGGGAAATGTGCTCCTTTTTGATCAAGAACATAGACCAAGCTAAAATGTGAATCATTAGTAGGGTCAGACTATTCATATTTATCCTAGGTTTATCTCTTCCATGCAACATTTGTCTTTAACAAGCAGACAACACATATATTTGACCATTATATATGTTAGAGATCATATTGCAAACATCAACTGGATAATGGTACTCATCAAACAATTTCAGAAAGTAACCAGCTTGTGCTTTATAGATTATAATAATTGTTTTTATTGTGTAGATCAGGGGTTCTCAAACTAAGGCCCGGGGACCAGATACAGCCCTCCAAGGTCATTTACCCAGCCCTTGTTCAGGGTCAACCTAAGTCTGAAATGACTTGAAAGCACACAACAACAACAACAACAACAACAACAACCCTATCTCATCAGCCAAAAGCAGGCCCACACTTCATATTGAAATACTAATAAATTTATATTTGTTAACATTGTTCTTAATTTTAATTATTGCATCGTTTTTAAGTGTTTTTGCACTACGTATAAGATATGTGTAGTGTGCATAGGAATTCATACTTTTTTTTCATATTATAATCCAGTCCTCCAACAGTTTGAAGGACTGTGACCTGGCCCTCTGTTTAAAAAGTTTGAGGACCTCTGGTGTAGATCATGTAAAACTATGTGCCACTCTTAAAGAAACGTATATGCCCCAACATTTGATAGTCCTCATGCATTGAAGACAAGAGGCTACCATCAATGGAGAATATGGAAAAACAGAATTGTTTAATTGGCAAAAGAGTTAGGCAAGGCTACATTTATTTTAAAATAAATAAAAATAAAAATAAATAAATTGGCAATTGCAGCCTTTTTAGACAATAGCTGTAACTAATTTATTGGGAATAGTTATAGTCAAAGTCTGGAGAGTTAGAACTTCCAATTTGGCTTCTCTGTCTCTGTAGAGAGCTGCTCTCTAAAGCAGGTATAGGTAAACCCAGGACTGAGGACCAGATGCGGCCCCTTGGGCTCTTATCTCAGGCCCTCCTCTCTCACACCATCCTATCATTCATTCCTTCTCTCTTTCCTTCCTACTTTCCACCCACCCTCTTTTCCTTTCTCAATTCCCTCTTTCTCTCTCCCTCCTTTCCTTTCACTCTTTCACCCTTCCTTCCCTCTTTCATTCCTCCTTCCCCCTTCCCTCTCTCTTTCTCCTTCCTTCCATCCATCCATCCATCCATCCATCCATCCATCCCTCTTTCCATCCATCCATCCATCTCTTCTTCCCTTTGTTCCTTCTCTTTTTCCTTCCTCTTTTCCTCCTGGGGGATGTTAACTGAGAGAAGAGAAGGTAGAGAGAGAACATGAGAACCACGTTTCAAGATTTAAAAGGGTGTCCCATTGTGGAAGAGGAGGGGGGAAACTGATTTTTTGCTGCTCTAGTGACCAGGGCAAAAGGGAGCAATATTTATTATTTATTTAAGACATTTATATTCCTCCCTCCTCACCCCACATGGGAGTCAGGGTGGAGCACAACATATATACGGCAAACATTCAATGTTGGGACATAAAATCATAAATATGTACAAACATTAAAATCACTTAAATCCAATAAGTTCAAACAGCAGAGAAAGAGATCTGACTGAAAAGATTAGGAAGAAGTTCCTCAGAATAAGAGCTGTTGGAGTGTCATAGATTGCCTTGGAGTGTGGTGGAGTCTCCTTCTCTGGAGGCTTTTCTGCAGAGGCTGTCTGTCTATCAAGAGTGCTTTGATTGTGTCTTCTTGCATGGCAGGGTGTTGGGCTGGATAGCCCTTGGGGGTTTCTTCCAGAGATAGGATTCTATATCAGGAGTAGGCAAAATGGGGTTTCATGGATACATTTTTTCTCTCCCATTCACCTTCTCATCCTAACCAAGGCCAACCATTTTGGGATCCAAATGTTTCCTGTCTTTCCTTCACTTTCTGCCTCCAAAAGAGAAGAGAAATGGGGGGGGGGGCACGGAGGAGGCTTGGGGAGAAGTTTGCCTGTGCCTGCTCTAGAGTGGCTACCGTTGGGAAGTGCTGAATGTGGTGTCATGTCGGTTGTATCTGATCTTTGGGTTGTGGAGTCTTGGATTTGGGGGATTAGAAAGCATTTCATGGTTTTCAAGTGTCTGGCTGAAGTGTGGGCTGTGGGGATGAATTTTATTTGATGGTGTCCATGGCTTTTGGGAAGGCAGTGGGAGTCCCAAGAGTTGTACTGGATCACTGTATATTACACGTGGCTCTTGAACAATCCTGCATTATACTTTATATTCACATTTATTAAAACATATATTATACAGTTTAAACTAAAGTTCCTTTCACACCAGGGAAACAACTTTATTTGCTGTGACTCCATTCTGTAAAATTGTGGGATTTGTAATTTAGAGAGGACTAGTACTTCACTAGACTACACAATTTAGGATTACATAGGATTCAGTCACGACAGTTGAAGTGGGACCACAGCACTATAATTCTAATAACTCTTCTAATAAGCTTTCCCTTTACTAGTCATCACTCTGAAAGCAGCTGAAAGAATTTCATGTGTAAAACTTTAATCAAGCTATATAGCTTAACAATAAGATAACTAAGGCTAGACACGGACCTTAAAAAATAGGCATAGATTACATATCCTATCACACCTGCAAAGCTAAAGCACTTTAGCATTCATGCAAAAAATTGGATGGTGTTAACAATTGCATTTATACAGTGATAAGGTATAGGGGATAAATATTCTTGAAAGCATGATTAAGCTGCATAAATGCTTCATTACCACAGAAGTGGCAAGCATCTCATGACAGTATGGAAAGCCAGTGGAGACAGCCCATTTTAATTTTTATTGATAATATGATCACAGGTGCTCTTTTTAATCTCGCACCACATTATACCCTCCTCATCAACTGTCACTAGCAATCTTGTGTGACAAGCATGCTGTCCTTGTAGCATCTAAAAAAAACCCAACTGAAATTTGTTAGATATTCTTCTTTACCCACAATATACAGCCTTGGCCACTATGAAAGCATAACTATGGTGGGACTATAGATTTAAATAAATGTGATTTGTCTCAGTGAGAAAAAGGTTGATTTTAAGTCGGGAAAAAATGAACAAATCATTCCACTAACCAAGGTTTCTCAGGCATTTCCACCGAGTTTCCATTTGAGGTTGCCAAAACAATACTGCACTGCCTAACAGCATGTAGAGAGTCACTGGGCCATTGAATAGTGAACAGATTCAAGAATATTAGTTTATAATCAGTGGTAAGTGTATGACTTTGGTGTATTATTCCCTTTCTCTTGCTTCCACATTTTGTTTGTCCACTACTCTATCCAAAATAAAAGGATAGTGAGGCTGGTGTTGGGATATCAAAGAGACTTGTTATTATTTATTAAGATTAACAAACATTAATTTGTGTGTTCTAGGATATCCTACCAGCAGAAATGCCATCATAATTTCTTTGTTAAACACAAAGCTGTTATCCCACAGCAATTGCTTGGTCACCGATAGTAGCAACATCCCAGGATTAGCACCCTCACGATCACACACAAACACACACAAGGGGGAAGAACTGGGAGGAGCCTGCACTCTCCTGTGTGATGGCAAAGTAAACAGATGATTTCTGTAGAAATGGGAGAAGGAAATCACCTGTGATGGCAGCAAGTCAGTTCTCCAGATCCTATGGAGATGGAGTGACATGAAACGCCACTCTAAAAAGTTTCCACCCCACCCCCTAATGGGATGAAGTTAAAACAAAATCGAGGAGAGACTGCTTATTTTGTTGAAAAACAAAAATAAAAGCAATAGGCATATATTCTGGATACCAGTTCTGAACTTTATCGATATAATTCCTACATCACGTTTTCTTCCATATAATACAAGCATTACTCCCGATTTTATCTCATGTCTTGGTCTCTGATTAAAGATTGCCAAAGAGAAAGCTCAAATCCTGGGTGGTTTTATCTTATGATGATTTAGTTGTGTCTTCATTTCAGGAAAGGATTTTGAGAATCAATCTGGATCATGTCAGCTGAAAAAGAATCTGACCCATAAAGCTACCCATCTCACAAACTAGGCCTTGTTGAAGCACAGCAAGAAGAAAATAAAAGATAAGGTCTTGTAGGAGACAGAAACTAAGCTGTTAAAAGTCCTGGAACAGTGGAGCTCGCTGAGAAAGAAACTAGCATGTTTCTAAAAAATAGAAACATAATAACCTCGCTGTGTCCTGATGAGTATAAAATATGGAAATTATTAGAGTAATGAAATCTGAAAGTTATAACATTCAAATCAACAAAGTCAGTAAGGACTCATGAGATTTCAGCATTATTTCAGTGATAAATCATGAATCAATAAACACAAAAATGTTGTGTTACAGGTATTATACTCCTCTCCCACCCCATTTAAAATGCATTTTATATTCTTTTGCATTCAGAGCTTTAAAGAGAACAACAGATTTTAGACTATGTCAGAGTAGTCTTTTGCAATTTTGCTAATGTATCAATGCATAAAGTAATCTACCATTAGGATATAGCTTTTGAAAACATGTATTGAAAGAGAGCAGAATTATGCACATATCCTGAATTAAAATTCAATCTCCTGAGTGCAATTAATGATTGTTAATTTCATAGTGTTTTCTTATATAATAGGCCTATTTAATGTTATAAATATTCATTTCTAATTATTATGTGTGTAAGAAACTCATCACCTGCACAAGATTAGATCAGATTTGAAAGGGACCTGGTTGATTGTAAATTGATCTTGACAGAGAAGCACTTCTGCAATTCCTCCCCTTTTTAGTTTTGTACAATTTTCTGTGCATCTATATATTAGTTCATTCTTATTTGGTTGCCCATTCTAAGTAATTATTGGCTTGCTATTCTCATCTACAACCCTGCTGAAAACACTGATGAGGTTGCTATTCTGCAGCTTTCTATGCTACAGCTTGACATACAAAAGACAGCACATTTTTCCATTTCACCAAAATCAATTATAGGCTTGTGATTGCTCTTAGTATGCCCCTCCATGCCTATTGCCTCCTCCTAACTACAGCAACTGGTAGTATACTCTCTTTTGTTCCTCATTAAAGGGATTTTCTGCCTATTCTACACTGGCATGGAGAACTGGACAATTTGTTTAGGTACCGTCTTTAATAAATTCTCATGGCTGGTTTTTTTGGGGGGAGGTATGAGTCAGTGAGCACTTTTCTGGCATATTTGGTGAAGGATGGGAATTTAGAACTGCCACTGATTATCAAGCAATCAAGAGTTGGAGAAAAAAAATACTTTCCTTGAGCATGGTCTCTGGATCTTTGATATCACCAGGGGTTATGCAGCTCAAGAGCATACACCCTCTGTTCAACCATTCAATTTACTAGTTGGCTTGGGAGCAGTCCTGATCTTAAGTGAATCAATTCAGGGGCTTTCTTGTTTACACTCAGTGGAAACTGTAGATGTGGTCTGTGTGAGAACCACCAGTCCAGTTGCTCTTGCATCAAGTTGTTCCTCCCTGTCGTTTCACTGATCATAGAAAAAACCCAACAACAAGTAAATAAAGTTAATGAAGTTGCTATTATTTTATCCCAGTTCTTGTGTCTGGTTTTGTTATTTCTTTGATTTTGTTATTTCTTTGATTTGGTCAACAATTGCTTTACCGTGTTGCTTAGTGCAGCTAGTTTTCAGTTGTATGATATCTATTTTGTGAAAAAGCGTAAACTATATTTAGCCCTCCATATCTACAAATTCTGTACCCACGGATTCTATCATCTGAGGGTGCTGACTTCCCTAGCACATGGCCTGTATCTGCCCCTAGCCCCCCGAGCTCCCCCTGCTGGGGACCCACATCGTTGATACAGCCAAGCTAGAAATAACCATCCTGAATCATGGATCCATGCCAACCACCCCAACAATTATGACAGATCAGTAAAACTCTGACAGGCCCAAAAAAATTGAATGGGGGGACACACACTGGAAGGAGACTTCTACCACCCAGTCATTTAAAGCCAGGAGGTTTGAACTGATTGACTGGCCCTCCCCTAGAAGATGCAAAGGATCCCAGGATCAAAGGGCCAAAACAAGGCAGTGGGTGGTGACAAGAGCACTTTACCAAGTTTCAATACAGTCACCAGTAAGTCAGACAGATGGTCTTTGTCCTCATTTTGTCTTGATACTTGGGGGGATACCTCTGTTCTACCTTCCTGAAGATAACCACAGAGGTAGCAAACCAGCTATTGAGTTGCCCTCAGTTTCTAATGTTTTGGTCAGGAAAAGGCTGCAGAGGAAGTCAAAGAGTGAGTCCTGCCTCAGTTGAGGCTGCACTAGATTACTCCCTCCTGTTGCTCCTTTCCAGGTTACACATGCTTTATGAGGCTTTGGGTTGAATGAACTGATCTTTATTCAATCCAGTCTTCTGTGTCTGGTGTCATTATTCCATGGTTGGTCAGGAAACAGACAATGTCTTAAACAAAATCCAATATATTCAAAGACCACACATAGGATTTAAAGCATTATTTTCATTAAACCGACCAATCAAGGAAATTAGAAAAAATTGGATTTGACACAAATTCATTTCATGGTGTATTCAGATACAAATATTATCACTGTAAATTGCATTATTAATTAAGTCACACATGGTTACCTACAACAAAGGCTTGGAATTAACTCTCTAGTTTTGTTGAGTGCTGATAAATTGTTCCCATGCATTAGCTGGTTGGAAAGTGTATGATATAAAAGAAAATGCCTTACAGTGTAGTTTAAGTATGGAGTTATCCCATAGCTTGGTTCACCTTGTTCTCCCCCAGCATAATGAGCAACTGCTTTAAGAGAAATGAAATATTTTATACGGCAATATTGAAAGACGGGTAGCAGCCTCCCTCCTGCATAATCATCATGCATATTTTGGAATTAAGGGAGATCAGGTGCAGTCACAGTAGACTGCTGAAGTCTGCAGCGCAACGGCAGGGTTAATTTACTGAGCCTGCAAAATTCCTCCAACCAAAAACAATGCATAATTTGCTTCTTTCATTTGATATCTTCTCATAAATAAAAGATAAGAGGATGATGAATTATAGTTTGTAAACACCAGAGCCAAATAATAATCGTTGATGGCTAATAAGATGCAATGAAAACTGATCCGTGCAAACCACAAGTGATACTGCAGCAATAAATATCCAGGAGGGGTACAGTGTATTAGCAACAACTGATGTGCTGCTCTTTGAGTATTATTTCTGATTTGTCCAGCTTCTGGCTAGAATGTATTTGAAAACATTTAAAAATTGTAACAAGGAAAAACAAAAGAGCCTGTTAACACAGCAGTTTTTAACATGTCATGTGTCTCATCTTTAAAGCACCTCTTCCTACTCAAATAACAATCAATAAAAAGGGAAAGCTGTACAATGACCATAGAATTTAGAAAGCTAGGTACAAGCTTAGTAAATTTGAAATGGCTATTGCACTATCATAAAAGAGGCAGCAATTTAGGCAGTCATGAGCCAAGACTGACCGTGTAAATGAGTTCTTTGATTTCGAGTACAGAAAGATGTCAAGTACATTATAGTTCGTTAAATGATCACAAAGCCCAGGCTGTGTTTGGAGGAGAGGACTCATCCTTCTACTCTTTATCCTTGGGCCGGATCCAGACAGGCCTTTGTACCAGAAGCATCCGCTTTAAAAAAAGTGGATGTTTCTGGGGGCCTTACACACCCACCCCAGAAAGCGTGCACTTTCTGGGGTGGGTGTCCAGACGTTTTCTCGGGATTAACCCAAGAGAACATCCAGAGGCCCTCCCCCCTCCCCCCAAGCCCCCAGACCCTTTTAAAAAGTAAAAAGAACTTACCAGGCCTGCAGTATACCCTCACAGCAGCTCTCCCGGCGTGTACAAATGATGTGCCAGGAGAGTGGGGGGGGGGGGGTGTCCTTATTTAAACTGTCCAGACCCGGAAATAGTGGATTTATCCTGCGCCTTCCAAGAAGGCATGGAATAAATCCACTATCAAATGAATTCGCTACAAACCAGGGTTTTCCTGGTTTGTAGCGAATTAATTCGGGACTGTCCAGAATGTTGTCTGGACAGCCCGTCCTTTATTGTGGTAGATACCCAATAAAGGTCCTGTCTGGACGGGCCCTTAGTTAGGCGTGATGTACAAAAATCCCAGCTAGTTTCTTTTTTATGAACTTTGACACGCCCACTTTTAGGCGAGTACACAGACCAGATACAAAACATATTAAAATCCGCACATTTCCAACGTTTGAAATACTAGGTTCTTGTGGGTTTTTTTGGGCTATAGAGCCATGTTCTATAGGCATTTTCGCCTGCATCTATGGCAAGTTAGGTGTAACTGCAGCAGGGAAGAGCTCCTTGCCCCACCCCAGCCATTCCACAGATATATAAACCCATTGTCCTAATTCCAACAGACCTCACTACCTCTGAGGATGCTTGCCATAGATGCAGGCGAAACGTCAGGAGAAATGCCTCTAGAACATGGCTCTATAGCCCGAAAAAACCCACAAGAACCTAGTGATTCCAGCCATGAAAGCCTTCGACAATACGTTTGAAATACTGCTTTAGCTAACAGAAAGATTTAAAACACCAGAACCTCTGCTGAGTGTACCTCAATTTGCAGATTTTCTGACCCCAATGAGATTTTTTAACAATTAATGATTTTTAACATGTCCTATGTCAAGAAATAGGTTTATGCAAAGCATCGAGAGTGTTCACAAATAGAGCCAGAAGAAGAAGAAGAAGGTTTGTTCTGTGTAAACTTGTTTACATTTTTTAAAATAAATGTAATAAATACATACATACCCAATATAGCAGATTTGCTGGGGCAAATATAATAAAAACAAACAGACCTCTTCATGACAGAAGTTATGAAACTGGCTGAATTGTTTAGATTTCATCAAGTTCTCTGTGGATTTTGCAACAAAATCTGTGTCTGGGGACAAGAAATTTCCATCTGCCTCAAAAGTTAAATGGAGTGAATGTATTCAAGAAATTAGTGTAACTACAGACATGCAAACATTTGCAAAAAGAAGCGGATGGATTCTGTGCTAAAAACAAACAACAGAACAGGATGTGGATAAGAGAAGAGGAAAGTGTACTCAGGCTTTCTAGATCCACATCTTCCTACCAGTGAGTGACTACATTTGCCGTAGTTACATTAGATTTGAGCCTGTGCAATATGTGATAATTTAACATCCAAAGCTAATGTTTGAACAGAAGATCCAGAAGGATTTTTAATAATATGTTTAGTTGCACAGTGCCATTTATTTTCACCAAGGAAGGAATCATCCTTTACTCTCAGAGCTATGTTCACATTTGTTATGAAGGTCATTCCCTTATGATCAAAATCCACAGAGACAAGCAGAATACAAATGAAAGCACTTCATGTAGGATTCAAAGTAAACTTAAACCCTTGATAAAAAAACTGCAATGATTTGCATGTCAATCATCAGATTAGGAATATGAATTGTATTTAGCAGCAAGTACATACTGTATCAACGTGCCACGTAGCACTGCACACATACACACACACACTCAGCTGCAATGGTCACCATGATATAAAGCTCAGCAATGGCTAAAATGGTGGGAATTAGTATAGAAAGTGATCAACTCTCTCCATGGAGAAGGAAGTAGCAAGAGATAAAAAAGAAAAATATAAATAGGAGGAAAGGAATGCACTGGAAAATTCTTCCCACCTCTATTCCCTATGTTTTGTCACAAATGAAAACTCACAAGGTTTCTTAGAAGCCTATGTCATAAGAGAAAGAAATATGAGCTTTATTACTATGAGCCTTGAGTGAGTCAAATAATATTGTGAAAGTGGGAAATATTTAATGAATTATTTTTACCTCTTTTCTGGTTATCAATCCTCCCCACTGCTTACCAAGCTAGTTTTTTGGGGTAGGAATGCAAGGGGCCCTTTGAGATTTCACAATTCAGAAGAAGAAGAACAATGTGGAGTGTAGGGATAACAACTGTAAAATTTCAATCTTGTCCTGAGTGAATGTGTATCTGATGGTAACCGGAACAAGAGAAGGGCAGCAATACAAAACCCGTTTTTTACTATAGGTATAAGCCAGTGTTTCTCAAACTCTCCTCCTATAGCTGTTTTGGATTTCAGCTTCCACAATTCCTAACAGCTGGTAAGCTGGCTGGGAGTTGAAATCCAAAACACCTGTAGGAGCAGAGTTTGAGAAACACTGATATGAAACATAGGATTTTCCCAGTTGGAACTATCAGAAAGATGGGCACTGCAAGTAAGGTGAGCAAAAGAACACAGGTAACATGGTTCCCATTTATTTCTTAGCTAAATCAGGGGAAAGGGGGGAAAGCCATATGCCACTGACCCATGGGTCCACCTGGAAAGGATTAATTTAATATAATAAATAATTACAGCAAAAGTCATTTTGCATTTCTAGATCATGAAATATTAACTCATGACCTTTGTAGCTGATGTTAATGTTTCTGTTCTCTTCTACTTTTTATGTTAATCTGTTTTTTTTTTTAAATGAAAGGGGAACAAGAGAAGTGTTTTTCCACAGATTGGAAAAGCATAAGTTCAAAAGTGGAGAAAGCAATCTTTAAAACAGCTTAATTCTGAAACTCACATCCAGCAGTTAAAATAGTGCCTTTAAACATATTGGGTTATGTCAGAGCAGTGATAATGAGGGACTTACATGCTCACAAAAACTGTCTTAACAAGTTGGCTGTAACCCATTGAGGTTTCTGTACAGCTTTAAAGACAGATCACACAGAGGTCCAAATGGTATGTCACATGTGTGAACTCAGTTAACACAGTTCAAACCATATATTGTGGGATTTTCTGCCTTGATATTCTGGGATATAAGGCTATGTGGAAGGGCCCTCAGTCTCCCCTCCTAGGGATAGATTTCTCTCACTTCCTGTTGTTTCACCCCCTTTCATAAATCGGATGTTTGTCGCTGCCTGTATTGTGGGGGAAATCATCCTGGCAACAGCGTTTGCACAGAGGTTCTCCATCACCAACTTCTGAAATTGACCCTTCAGGTACCACTCAAGTTCCATTCCAGATAGATATTCTAGGCCATAATGAAGGTGTCATAACAGATAGTACTGAAAGCCACCAAGCAGAATCAATGGAACATATTCAGTTTATCCAGTTCTCAGCATAAGTCATCCACCAAGGCAACCAAAGTAGTTTCTGATGTATAACCAGGCTGATTCCACTTTACAATGAATGTTGATAATCCATCATATGCAGACAGCCTTGGTGTCTGGGTAGGTGTATAAATTTCATGTATTTCATTCTTAAATGCATGAAAGAAAATAATGTTTTCTTCTCTCTGAGTGAGATTATAAGAGTTTTTGTGCATTTTAAAATTGTTTTTAGTGTTTCAAGATTTTTAACAAAAACATACTGCTCCTTGAACCATTATAAAGATATGTGGAGAGGATGTTCATCAAGTGATGGTGCAGGAAAAGAAGAGTTTTGATGCAAATGAGATTTGGCTGAGTTTTGAATTGTTGCCCTTTATTATCAATACACATACCAGTGCATCTTAAAATAGTTTTATCCAACCAAACAATGCTTTTCCACAATCCCTTCTCTTGCCAGACTTACAGTATAATATACAGTTATTCAGTGTATAATATTGGGGGAGGGGAGATACATGGTGGTACCTATGGATGTGGGACACATTGGATGAAAATCACTCTGACTGCAGAAAAGGGGAAGGGGGAGCTACTACTGCTCCTGTTTTTTAAGGCAAAATTCTTTCATTCTGATTTTTTCTTCATTGCTTTTTTTAAAGTCACAGTTCCTCTAGTACCAAGGCACTTCACTTTAGCCTAGAAATTGAAGAATGTAGAAGTGACTGGGAATGAAATTGGAATAGATTGGAAATAGAGGAGCCTACCTTATGGGGCAGCTGAAAACAGGCTTGCCTCCTCCATTCTTTGGTAGCCCTTGAGGTATTTAAAGAGTGCAGGCATGTCATGCATGCTTCCAAGACTTCTTAGAAGTAATTAAAAGAAGGAGAACATCAGTCTAATACAGTGGTTCTCAACCTCTGGGTCCCCAGGTGTTTTGGCCTACAACTCCAAGAAACCCCAGCCAGTTTATCAGCTGTTGGGATTTCTGGGAATTTAAGGCCAAAATATCTGGAGACCTACAGGTTGAAAACCACTGGTCTAATACATAATTGCATAGCTATCATTTGCCTGATGATTGATAAATGAATAATTTCAATATTCATGGAAGGCAAGGAGAATACGGCTGACTCTATCACCAAACCACAACAGCCAAACTATGGCTCGCACTCTTCTCAGATTCAGCAAATATAATTGCTTGTGGAGGAGTATTAATTCCCATGGCTGAAATCTAATTGCTGCTATCAACACCACCACTTTCTTTATACCCCATCTTTTCTGCAAAAATTGTGTTCAAAATTTCAGTCTCAATTAATAATTGAAGTACTTGAATTCATTGACGCTATAAGCATCACATATGCAGAAGATACCACAGCAATTAATTGCAGAAAAGAAACTGTCAATAGGAAATCAGGATTTGAAAAAAGGAACCATTGGGAATGTCACCTTCAACTTTTTTCAGTGGCATGACAGTTTTGTCTTTAAGTCTTACTCTACCACCCTATGTGATAAGAAAGTGTGTGGATAATGAGCTTGAATAGCTCATGATAGGTAATAGTGATCTTTTCAAACTAGTACCTGCACTTGGGCAAAAAAATGTTAACTTTATTTTTCTGTCAATCCAAAATAGACATTTGATTGTCTTTGACATTATTTTGCAGCAGTAAAAACTTCAAACATTTCAAAAGAAGTTCCTATATCAAAACATATTTGGTTCTACTTACACCAATGGATATCGCTTGTATTATTAAGAGCATCCTCTACTGTCTAACTTACTCTAAGTGACTCTATTTGGAACATTTTTAAATCATAGAATCATAGATTTGGAAGAGACCTCATGGGCCATCCAGTCCAACCCCCTGTCAAGAAGCAGGAAAATCGCATTCAAAGCACCCCCGACAGAATATGTATTTTCAAAATGAGCACTAGTTCTTGGAGTTTACATAATCAAGTCCTGCTACTGTAGCTCTTTCATTGTGCTTATATAATTATTATATTGGAGAGGTAAATGGTAAGTATACAGAAAACAATAGAATTAAGTGGTATGCCCACACACTGTTTTATTTTTCTGTTTATTAGGTTAATATTTCATATTCAAAATATCCTTTAGTTTTAATATTTTAAGTAAAATGATTTTTGCTGCTAGTATGGATATAACAAAAAAGAGACAAATAACGGTTCTTACTTGATTTCCTATAGAAATTTATTAAAAAGAAAAGCTGAACAGAACCATTTGATTGAGCAGTTTTTGTACAGTGACTATAATAAGAATAACCACTTGTGGTTACAGTTTTGTGTCTTAACCATTATAGAAAAGTTTAATGTCTGAGGTGCCCTTCTATCCAATATTTAAGAATATGTTATCCACGATGCATGAATATGTAAATAATAATAAGTAGTTTCTACTTATTTCTGCCTGATATAAAGCACTGGCTTTGGTTTTTGCACATCTGCAGTAGAGTTGTCATTCCTCCAGATCAAGCCTTTGAGTGGAACAAAAAAGAAAAAGATCCTAATTGATCAAGAATTAAAATGCATTTACAGAGAAACATGAGAATGGATTGCTACCATCTAACACCTGCATGTGCCAATCAATATGCATTCATTGCAATTATTCTATAATACACATGTCTATACTCTGTTTTGGATCAGTTTCTCCTAGTTCAGAAAGCATTACAGGACAATAATGTATAGAAGATCCTTCAGTGGCATGTTACTGGATCCAGACAACAGTCCTTGATGTTATACTTAAGCTCAGCATCATTGAAATCATGGTGCATATACATTCATGCTGAATCTGGGGCATTAAATGGTAGCATTTCCCATATGGAGTAAATATACTAAATTTTAGCATTCTGGCTTTTAAAGCAGCCAATCTAATGCAAAAGCTATTTCAGCAGACACTTAATATTAAAGGAACAAAGATTTTTCTTTGTTTCATTTGTAAAAACTCTTGATTTCTAAAAAGCTGGGAGACAGATACATGTAAATTGTTCTTTGACACTGATTAAACTTCTGTCAATTTTCTCCTTATGACACTTTTCATTAACGATTCTGTTGAAAATGAAGACATGTGAGTAATGAATAAGAGTGCTAACTCTTAGTTATTAGGTTTATACTAGATTAATTTGCTTCTCTCTGGTAAAGTTTGAATATTTAATTTTGACAGATAAAAAGCATCACATTTAGAGATTTTGCTGAATTGGCAAAGATAATTCCTGCTATTATGATAATTTTTTGTTGTGCTGTGTGTAGGGGAAAGCACATAGTCAAGTTTAGTGGAAATTCCAGTGGGAATCTAGAAAACTTTGAACCTTTTTGCCATTGGGACTATAAATTACCCCTTCCTCTGTTCCAAGTCTTAGAAGCTTTTCAGAAAGAAGTATCAGAATAGGAATCTGGCTTTTAGAAGAATTGGGGTCATAGTAAGTTCCAACATAAGATATAAGTGTGAAAGAGAATGATATCTCACAGCAGGATTGTGTGTTCAACCCAAAAACCTTGCAGTCAAACAAAAATATAAACCTAATGACATTGTCCTGGCATTAAACAGTGGTGGGTGTATTTATATCAATATAGCAATTTTATCCAGCTTTTAACAACAGAATTCTATCCTGTGAAGCTTAAAGATTTGTAGTTTGGTGAGGTGTTCAGAATTCTTTATGCACCCCCAGAAATTACAGCAGTAGAGGTCTCTGACTGAGAATTCTTAGTACCCAATATACTCATGTATGAGTCTAGAAATTTTTAGCTAAAAATCAAATACAAAAAACTGGGGTAACTTACCAACATATCAGTGTGAGTACTATACCTTAGCTCTTATTGGAAAATAAACCATCCCTTTGACTGAGTAGATTGGCAAAATGAAAGAGCTTAGTCCATTCTGGTAGCCCCAAACCCCCTCTGCTCTCTCTACTGCAATGCCACTTTTTGGTCTTTTTGAATGCATGGGTACAAAAATGGTGATGGCGCTATGGGGCAGTTGGTGTTTTTCCCTCTCTGTGGAATGGTTCTCAACTTATACAGCTGCCATAACAAAAGCTATAAATTTGGACCCAACGTGTGATCAATGAATTTTTTCAGTACTCATTATTAAAATAGGAGTGTGTGGAGAATCATTTCTAAAGTGTTTCTAAAATGTCATCAGGGGTATGTATCATAACTATAATGATATAACAAATTCTTTGTTCCTTTTTGTTATGTAATTGCACAAGGGGGGAGAGTACAACCCCCTTCTGCAGTGCGGGAAAAGTACAACTCCCCCCCCCCCTCCAACAGATGCCTATCCAGCCTTTGAAATAATAATAATAATAATAATAATAATAATAATAATAATAATAATAATAGCACAATAATAATAATAATAGGAAACCAATAAGGTAAACTTTGGCATTACTACCTCTCAACTTTGCCTGCCTCATAGTATTGACTCAGCTTCCAACAATTCATTTTTTTTATCTTGAAATCCATTTAGAGAATGAACACAAATTTTCCCCACCAAAATTTTCAGGTAAGAGGAGGAGGTAGTGGTGGCACAAGGAGGTAAGCAGAATTCTGGAAAATGAAGTTTGGGAAGGCAAGGCCCCCTGTGCCAGAGAGTTCAAAAGGTCCTGCCCTAAAGTACATTTCCCAGAATTCTGCTCATTTCCCATGTTAAAGCCACAATGTGAGTGTGATCTCTACTTCTCTCTCTGGGCTAGTCATGTGCCAGAGGGGCTTCTTCCTCGTCCAGCCATCCAGCTAGGTATCCATCCCTCCTCTCCCCCTATCACTGCCATCTTTGGGGAAAGAGCAGGGTTTCTCCCTCAACTCTGGCTTCACCATCCTCCTCAGGGTCCTTTGCGGGTATCAAACCCAGCCCTTCTGAGGGAGAAGTTTTGCACCTCCTAATGAATATATATGATAACTTAGGAAAACACATATACCAGGATTCTGTGGATGAGGCACTGACAATTAAAATGGAATGAAAGTGCAATAATTGTATAGTGCACATATGTCTAGCATTTACAAACGAGGAAACCTATCATATTTTATCAGTGACATCATTAGGGGAGGATGCAGGGGGAGTGAACCATCAGAGGAATGACACCAAAATGCCTATAAATTTTTATCTATAAAATTTCAGCAGAAATTTAATTTAATATTTTTAATCAACTGTATCACTGTAGTTAGATATAACCACAAAAGCAGCTTACATGGCTGTGTTAAGGTGGCCTTAACCCATGTTACTTTGGATCAACTTTGTGCACAGCTTGGCCACCATGAAGCTGATTCTAGATTCCTTTTGTGGTAAGTGCTCCCTGTAGATGTGCCCAAAATGTAACTTATTTTTAAAATATCACAATGGTACAATTCTATTTGAGAGGCATAAAGCTTCACATGGCATTGAGTATAGCATAAAGTTAAGTTATATGATAACATAAAGACTACAAAAATGAATTTTCATAATGGGATTAATCAACTGAAATCTAGGTGGCTAAAACAGTTAACAAAGACTGTAGCTGTGAAATGTAACATTGGGGTTGCTTCACAAGCATGTGCAATCCATAAAAATTGTTCTAAACTCCTTCCAAAATAGGGGGCATTGGTGTTTCATTTCCAAACTCTTTCTGAATTTTGGGTGGTTAAAATTTTGGAACTTAACAAAACTTATGAATCTTCATAAGTACTTTGTAAATGGTGGTCGCAAATACTCAATAAGGTAGACATCACTGCCAGTGGGGAAACTTCAAGGGCTCCCATCTCTCTCATTTTTCAAGCTATTGAACTTAAATTTACTCCAATAGTAGAAAACATTTACCACTGGTAGCGCACCAAATTTCAGAATGTTTGACTTATCCACAGATTTTTGGCAAATTTTCAAAGTGCTTATAAAAACTTTTTTAATAATAAAGAAAATGTGTTCCTGGTTTGAAAGTGTTATATCCTGTTTCATTGTGTGGGCTTTACTTTGAAAGTAATTGTCCTACTCCAGAAACTTTGTTTTTGTGGCAGAAACCATGTTAAATTGGTGGAGACTCAACAGAGCAAAATGTGCTATACTGTATGTACAATGATGTTTCATGCGCTAAGACAAAGTTTTTGCAGTGTAATAAACTTACACCATATTTTTACAACAACCAATTAGGAACTGCCATTTATAACATAGGAGCAGAAATCATAATACAGACACCATCAAGGGAATCTAGACTGACCCCCTTCTTCTGGACAGAAAGGCACCACCATCCAAACTCTCCTAACATCCAATTAATATGCTTCACTATTGACACACAACCACATAACTACAACTTATTTATTTATTTATTTATTTATTTGCTGCATTTGTTGACCGCCGTTCTCAGCCCTTTAGGGCGACTCACGGCGGTGTACAACATATAAAACACATTTACAATAAGCAATAATCCACTAATACACAATAATAATACACTAAATAATCCGCCCGACTTATCATAGAATCATAACCAAGCTCGTAGACCATATTCCGTTCCAGTTGTCATTACCATTAGATGTAGCACTCAGTTAAATGCCTTCTCAAATAGCCACGTCTTTAGGCCCTTACGGAAAGACTTATCACAAATTTATACTATTACTTGCTTAAGCCCTCTTTGCAGATTCCATGATTTCATATATTATAATAATTAGACTGACTCCAAATACCACGGCTGGCCACTCCAGCCCAATGCATTTTGGGAAATGTAGTTTAATACACACATATGGCTTCTCACTTCCCATTAAATTACTATACATGAGTAAACTTCAGGGGCTTCTATCTCCCTCATTTTTTATTCCAGTTTCTGATTTTTCATGAGTCATTTCCACACTTCTACTCCTTCAAAAGTTCAACCAGTGCTTCAAAAGGTTGAAGCAGATACATCCTATCATTTTGCTACAGCCACATCAGGAGGAAAATGGGCAAAAGAGTATTTGACCCTTCAGAGCATAACAGGAAATTGAACCCACTATTTATTTATCGTGTCAGGAGCAAGCCAAACAGTTGTATTGCATTTTTTAACAAACAGGCAAACAAAACACAACGTTTGCAAGCTTGGTAGTTGATTAAATGTCCTTTGACCAGGAGCTGGCCACTTGGAGTGCCTCTGGTGTTACTATAAGAAGCTCCTCCATTGTGCATGTAACCACTTCTATGTTTGATTTGCCTCTGAAACCTACAAACTAATTAAAGGTTGATATCAAAAGGTAACAAACAATCTATGGATTCCCAAGCGAATGCAGTTCTGTCTTTAAGTCATCTCTCCAGTTGATAATTATGAGCAGGGAAAGAAAAGAAAAGAAGGAAAACAAAACATCTTGAAAAATGTGTATTATGTTAAGTGCCCTCTGCTTTTATGTTGGACTTTTACTTGTATCAGTTCTTTCCTATTCTGTCTGAGAATATCCTGAACAGTAACTAGTGGATGATATGACCTTCAAAAAAAGTATTTTTTATTTCCCAAAAAGGCTTTAAGTATAATTCATTACATGTGATTCAATTTCCATTACTTCATATCCACTTGCAAACCTATTGTAATATTAATGACATTATCAGTCTTCTCATATTAACTGAAAAGAGAGGTTCCCATATTTTAAATCGTTATGCTGTGTGGAGATGATTTGCATGCTTTTGTGAAGGACTTATGTTTTTGTTGAGGAGCAGAATGCTTATAAGAATCATGACAAAGTGTATATTGAAATTACAATGCAGTTTTCTAATTTCAACAACACATTTAACCAGCTATTTGACAGGAAATCAAATAAGTCATTTCCAAACAATAACTTCTTTAAAAATCAGGTACCCTTTAAAAACATACTATTTAAGTTTATAATGTGAGGGGAAAATGAGCAAATAAACCTAGTACATTTTGAGCTAGAGCTTAGAAAGCAAATATCTATAAATATTAAAAAGTTTCAGAAAGTGGTAAAACTAAAACAAATGGTTCATGTTAATTTAATGTATATATCTCAGCTGCTTGGAATTATAGTAGCTTCGGAGTTCTGCATCTTATGCATTCAGTCCTGGATATTTATCTAAATTGATACAGAGATCTAAAATAGCTGTTAAGCATTTGTTGTACATTTAGCTACCAACCTAAAGGTTACTTCAAACTACATGATCACAAAAAGCCAAATTATAGTTGTTTGTCATCATGTGACTTTTTTTAAGTCCTGCATTTCTGTGTACAATGTGAGGACATACTATTGGAAATGGAAATCATATAACAAAATCTAGGACATTTAAAGCTTTTCCTTAATTATAATATGAAAGCACAAATTACACAGGTCTAGAGATATGCAGCATAATTGGACTTTTACCAAGCTCAAACATCTCTTGTCTCTCTATCTCTATCTCTGGGCTCATCCAGACATGACCTTTACTGCGGTATCTAAAGACAGACCCGAATTAATGTTCTGGACAGACCCAAATTAATTTGCTACAAACCAGGAAAACCCTGGTTTGTAGCGAATTAATTAGATAGTGGCTTTATTCTGCGCCTTCTTGGAAGGCGCCAGATAAAGGCACTACTATCGGTGTCTGGAATACAGTCCAGACACCATTCCCACAGTTTACCGGGCTAAATAAGTCTGGTAAACTCTGGGAATACCCACCCCTCGCCCCAAGCCCCCAGACCCTTTTGAAAAGTTAGAAAAACCTTGCCTGGCCTTAATCAAACAAGCCTAATAGGTATAGCTGGAATGAACAATATTTTAAATATGATGTTCTGTCATATAACATCAGGACAAGAATGTTCATGCAGACTACGAAATTGGGAAAGTTGTGTCCCTTACTGTTTTAAGGTACTGAATGAATCACACCAACATCTAAAAGTTCTTAGGCATCTGACATGTTACTTATACTGGTATATGCTAAACTGTAATTTATATGGCTATAAAATTTCTGCATTTGGGACTCTTTAACTTAAAGGTAGAAGTGATATCTGACATAATACAAGTGTACAAATTATATATGATACTAGCCATCCCCTGCCATGCATTGCTGTGGCCCACTCTGTGTATATGTGTTTTGTGTGTGTGTGTGTATGTGGTTTTGCACGTGCGTTGAAATGTATTGTTTATTTTTTGGCTTTGTCAGTCCCTTCCGCAATGGTTTTCAGTGTTTTTATGAGTGATGGTCACTCATTGGCCTGATAGGTGTATTGTGTCCAAATTTCATGTCAATTCGCCCAGTAGTTTTTAAGTTATGTTAATCCCACAAACAAACATTACATATTTATTTATATAGATGAAGAAAATCATTAGGGAGAAAATTCTCTCTCTCTCTCTCTCTCTCTCTCTCTCTCTCTCTCTGATCTTAAGAAGAGAATCTGATGTCATCCACTAAAGAATAATAATGGTGTAGAGATAAATGAAATGACTGCTTTATTCATGATTACTATAAATTACAGAAAATTAACTCTTGTGTTAGAACCAATCTAACTGTGTATAGTATGTAGCTGCTGGAGACAGCAAAGAGAAGCAAGATCATGTTTATGAGTTTCACTTATTAAGCAGACTAAACAAACTTTTTGTTTGAGACACATGTGTCTTATATGAGCTATTCAAAACACTTAGCTACTCTCAATCCCAGAATACCCCTAAGGTAACATTGTTCTGAGGTTTTAGGTACATTCAAAATAGTGGCTGGTAGCACTTAGTGTGTTCCTGCAGCTGAGCAGGGATTTGAATCATGGTTTCCCAGAATCCTAGTCCAACTCTCAAACACCAAACCATGTTGGTTTTCTACTCTACCTACATTCATAGTAAGGGTACATAACAGGGTGGCAAAGCAGTGTGTGTAGATTATGCTATGGTGTCCTCTCTCTCTCTGTGTGAGTATTTTAAAGAATTATTCTTAGAACAACCAATTAAAATCATGTGAGCAGTTATATCACTTTAAATGGCAATGAAAACCACAGACTTATGGACTATGCCTTTAAATAATGCAGGGCTAATTTGCTGAAGATAATGATTTCTCAGCATTCATTCTTAGTGTCTCCTAAACCAGGTCTGAACCATGGAGCCCTTTACCATATAGGATCTTGAAGAACTGCATGTTTACTTAAATTTCAATTTTCTTATTTGGACTCTGTTGAACTGGAACATCTCTGCCCACCCCTCCCAAAGTCGGTGCTTTGTTAGAATGACCAAAATGTTTTCTAGTCCTGTTTTTATTTTGTTATCACCACAGACATACTGAAAATTGACTTTAATGTAATGATGCAATGTAGAATAAAAATAGACACCACAGCATTCAAAATATAGTTTCCTTTGCTGCAATTCTTGTACACAGAGGATTCCTAACAAAAATCAATGATACAAAGGATTTTAATCGTGCCGAACATTTTCCCTGACAAAGAGGGATTAAAAGCCAACATGCTGGGAATCACTTATTAATAAGAAATGCTCTCAGTACTCTCCCTTGATCCGAACTGGAATGAACCTTTCTTTCACTATCAGCTGTTCTTTGTTAAATGTCAGGAAAACAGACCTTGGAAGATGATCAACCTGTTTGTTTGCACAGAACAGTGTGTCAGCACCTCCCTCCATGTCCAGTAGCTGTAAGGATGTTAAATGTAAGCAGTACCTTCATCACTCTGGCATTCTATTTTAGTCTAACTCTACATCAGGAGGCTGCCTGGGCTCAGCACTGATAACAAAGCACTATCGCTTTTCAAAGTGACACAGTGCAGTGACATATCAACACTGGGACTTAAACGAAAAGCCCCTTCTCATTTAACTGCTAATCTGCTGAAGCTACATTTTGCCTGGCACTCTGGTTTTCAATTAAAACTTTTGGATAGTGTGAAAAAGTTTGGTTTGTACTGTAGTCTTTATGGGTAGCAGGCAAAGCCACTGAAAGGATAAAGAAGGCACGGGCATATTTTTCAGGCTGATAAACATCTGCTGAATTTCAGCTTTGTGCATGCATGCAGCTTGTTGTAACATAGCAGAATATGTTTATTCAGACAGCTTGTAAAAGTTGAAAAATAGGTTTTTTTAAAATCCCACAGCTTCCAAATTGAAATATACAAGGGCTGTTGCAAAATTTGCTTTGCTTTTGATAAATTGATAAAGGCACATTATAGTCTTATAATATTTGCCTTCTTCCAAGATTTTATTTTATTTTATTGATTTACAGTATTTAAATAAAATAAAGCATTAAACCCATAAATTAGCCTCCCTGCTTTAAGCGGTGCCTAATTTCTCTACTCACAGCTCATAGCTGTTTATGAACTGCTTAGGTTAACAATGAGCTGGGCATTTTGATTTTTTAACAGCTGTTAACAGTCAGGTGCTCAACCCCGACTTGGGCTTCGAACTTGCCACCTTTTGGTCAGCAGTGATTTATTGCAACTGATTAACCAGTTGTGCTACCAGCCCGGCCCCCAACTATATTGGGGACATGCAGCAGCCCAACCATGGCTTCTCCAACTATTGGCTTCCCCAACTATATTGGAGAAGCCAATATAGTTAAATTATATTGGCTTCCCCAATGAACTAAAGCTGCAATCTTGTAGGCTTTCAAAAGTTGCAGTTTGAATTTTCAGTCATTGTTCTTTGGAATTGCTTTCTTTTTTCAATGATATTTGGGGAATATCCTGGCAATATTTTGGTCACCTTGTTGCATTTCCTATATATATATATTGTCTTTTTGTTCTAATATTTTTGTTTTGGTTATTTATGTGTTTGTTTGTTACTAAAAGTAATTGCAGCACAAGCTATAATCCATGCACTACTTAGGACATTTAAAGATTTCTTAAATTTAAACAAAATGTGTGCTGTCTTCAAATACATTTTCCCTTTCTTGTGCATAGGTGGAAAATTATGAATAACAGATTGAATGTACCTGAATATCAGAATTAAAATACAACCCCCCTTAAGAATTCACAACAGAAAAGTTCTAAAATAATTTTAACAAATAATATAAAATATAATGATAGTATTCAAAACTTAATAAACTTGTCCTATATGAGGCTGCAATTCCAAATACCTGTCAGAGATCACTGATGTTCCATATAAAATGGCATTGCAAATTGTCTCAGTGTCAAAATCTGTTGTCAAAAGGGAGACAATTTAATTACAACATTTCTGTACACAACTTAGAATTTTTTAAAAACATAGAAAATCATGCCCATCAAAGAAGGAATGAAACAGAAGAATGGGTTCAAAACAGAACAATAAAAAATGAAAAAGCTGAGCCTTAGCTAGTTTAGAATTCCTAGAATACAGATCTCAAACAGAAATAACAGTAGAAGAAATAACAGTAAAAATAAATAAGGACTAAAAGATAGAGAGGAAGCTAAACTGTGTAGGATCCTTGGATGTTAAAACAAGAAGCTTATACTGAATCCTAGAAGGAATGGCTAGCAAATGAGGAAACATCAAAAAGTAGGATAAAATGATCCAAACGATGCATCAAAAAGATAATTTAGCAGTAGAATATTGAATAGAAATCAGAGGACTAAGGTGAGATAATGGAAGACCAGTCAAAAGTAGATTACAATAGTCAAGATGGGAAGTGACCAAAGAATGAACTAAGATCTTAGCAGAGGAAACAGAAAGAAAAGAGTTGTTGTAGGTTTTTGGGCTATATGGCCTTGTTGTAGAAGCATAGATGCAGACGTTTCGCCTGCATCTATGGCAGGTATCCTCAGAGGTTGTGAGGTCTGTTGGCAACTAGGAAAATTGGGTTTATCTGTGGAATGTCCAGGGTGGGAGACAGAACTCTTGTCTGTTCAAGCTAGGTATGAATGTTTCAATTGGTCACCTTGATTAGCATTTGATGGTCTGACAGTTTTTAGGTGTGGCTTGTTACTGCCTGGGGGAATCCTTTGTTGAGAGATGATTAGCTGTCCCCGATTGTTTCTTGTCTGGACTTCCCCTGTGTTTGAGTGTGGTTCTTTATTAACTGTTATAATTTTAGAGGTTTTTTTTAATACTGGTAGCCAGATTTTGTTCATTTTCATGGTTTCCTCCTTTCTGTTGAAATTGTCCACATGCTTGTGGATTTCAATGGCTTCTCTGTGTAGCCTGACATGGTAGATGTTAGAATGGTCAAGCATTTCTCTGTTCTCAAATAATATTATATGTCCAGGCTGATTCATTGGGTGCTCTACTATGGCTGACTTCTCTAGTTGAAGTAGTCTGCAGTGCCTTTCATGTTCCTTGATTCTTGTTTGGGCACTGCATTTGGTGGTTCCTATATAGACTTGTCCACAGCTGCATGGTATACGGTAGACTCCTGCAGAGGTGAGAGGATCCCTCTTGTCCTTTACTGAACGTAGTATTAATTGGATTTTTAAAGTGGGTCTGTAGATTATTTGTATGTTGTGTTTCCTCATCAACTTCCCAATGCAGTCAGTGGTTCCCTTGATGTATGGCAAGAACACTTTTCCTCTGGGTGGATCTTTGTCTTAATTCTCGTGGTTTGTTGAATGCTCGACTTCTACTTGAAGTTTTTTCTTCTCCCCTCTTTTCTCCCACACAGGTCTCTGTACTGTCCCAAAACCAGGTAAGGATTCTTGAACTCCTAAGAGTTAATTTTGGGACATCTGCATGAAGGGCTTCAATTGGGAGAGTGGATCAGTCCCTTCCAATTCTGCAGCCTTCTCCCTTTCCCTCCAACTGAATTCAACCAGCAATTCTTGATCATTATTTTATCCATACAGATAACACAGGTGTCAAAAAATGTAACTAGAAATGAAGGTAAAACCAAATAATTCATTACTATGAACATTTTACCTAATTTTTGTCCCATGGTCTGAAAATTACTGCTGCTTGTTTTTGGGTTGTGGGTGGAGGCTTTTTGGTACCCATTATTGAAAGTGAGCTAGTAGGATTCTTTATGAAGGCGTGAGAATGACTATATAGATGTTATTATAAATTGCAAGCCCATCAGCAAGCACTGTCAAACTGCTGCTACAGTAGCCTTGATTGTGCAATCATGACTGCTCAAGACAGCTGTACTAAGTCTGATTATATAAATGCAACAAGTGTTATGACACCTGGCATCCAAACATTAGTTCAACCACTTAACAAAAACGCACTTGTGATTTTCATTACAGATCACTAAAAAGAATATGTAACTAACATTCAAACACTGAGAATTTGGCAATGAAATAAGGTCAATATGTTGCTGTTGACTTTTTCAGTCACTCTAAAAACAGACAATTTTAATAAAATCTGGTTATGACTTCTATTACAAGTATGCCTGAAATCCTTTATATTGACCAATTTAGAAATTGGAAAAGTGATACATAATATGTGCCTTAGAAAGTCAGCATATAATATATACCCAGTCAATTAATAATATCAACTTTTCTCTCTCATCCAGTGAAGATACCGCAAACATTTTGTGACAAAAGACCCACAGCTTACTCAAATTTAATAAAAAAGCAATCTGTGATGAGGCATAAGTTTCTTAACTGCAAGTACCAAGTACTAAACAAGTGAACTATATGAAGCTGTAATACAATTGATCTACATTGTTCAATGTCTTATAATTTTAAGGTCAAGACTTGCTGAACAGCACTTGTTGGGCTAAATCCTACAGGTCCCAATGACAATCTATCCCTACAGCCATTCAAACAGAAACTGTCCTTGTAACAGAGATATGTTTTTTTTTTTTTGGGGGGGGGGGGGTTGAAGCCATCCAGACATCTTCTCTTGAAGATACATATTTTTTCTGGAGTTTATGATCCAATATGCTATTCCTGCACAATTATATATATTAAAATAAAAACTATCAAACTTTAGCAAATGAGAAATTGTGTTGTAGATTAGAAAAATGTGTGTGAAGGATATCTATATTTTGAACAAACATGTGTAAAGCCATATGCATATGTAAAGAAGATAAAGGTTACCAACGTAAAGGATGACCAAACGACTGTCTGGCCGCTGGCACCAATGTGAACAATGTGAGGGAATAATTAAAAATATTAGCAACCGATGACTCTTGTAGTTTTCGCCACCACCACTTCAATTATATTGTCTGAGGAAACAACGGTGTGAATGTGTTTTAGGTACTATGCACCCAAGTTCTTGGTTCTTCTTAATTAGCTTTCCTATTGGCTGACCGGACTGTAGGGAGGATTCTATGTTGGCTTAGTTTTAATGAGTTAGACAGACTGAGGCAGACACCAGTTAAAAGTGAACTAGAAACAGGTTTATTAAACTTTAAGAATATGTCAACTCATATAATGAGTGGTACACACGCGTAATTCAGTTACAGAGGCTTAGCTGGTTAGACAGATAGTTTTAACTAAGGATGTAGCTTTTGCTTGCTGTGAGTTCCCTAAACCACACTTCCTTTGAAACAGTATGTCCCTGAGACCAGCCCTCCTGACTGTCTCACAGAGCAATTAGAGTTTATCTAATCCACTCCTCAGGGCAATAAGCTCTCTTGTACTATCCGTAAATACAAGTGGACAAGTTTTCCTTACTGACCCTCTAAGTACAGTAAACTTCAAGCCCTTGTCCTAATCTTATTCCCTAACTGCAAGGCTCACTCCAAAAGCTTTCTTTCCCTGTCTAAATCCTACTCAGCTCCCTCTTCTAAAAATCCTTCTTCCCTCTGTGCTGTTAAAAACCCTTCTCTCCCTCACTTGTCAAAAGTGACAGCCTTTTTTCCCTCTCACAACCAACTCCTCCCCTTATTGCTGTAACCAATCGGGAGTCGGCTGACTCCTCCCTCTACCTCCTTGCCTCTCCCAAGATGTTAGCTCACTGATTCTTAGGCTTTGGACTAGTTGGCAAAGGTTAGATTTATGACAGCATACATTCAGATTAGAGGAGATGGAAAAAGTAGAGCCAAAGAATCAGGAGAAATCATCCTGACATTTCTGTATGTAATATATATCTGATCATTTCATCACAAATTTTCTAATCGAGTGTTCACTTGTTCATATAATGGTGCTGGGATCATTATAAATACAGTCTAGTTGTTTTTCAAAATTAATTACTGCTCTGCTGATTTTATCACAGACTTTTTTTTGTATTGCTGTTTAATGTTGTCTTTATGATTTTACTCTACAAAATAGCATCCTCCTCTCTGCAAGAGCCTTTCCTCATCCCATTCCATGCTATGGGAATAGCTAGATGGCAATTTGAATGCCAAGGAACCAGATCTGTATCTCAAGAAGTTGTCCCAGGAATAACAAAGCCAAGATGATAGGCTTCTATAGATGAATCTGCATCAGAGACCATGGTGAACCTAGAGACTGAGGTAGAGCTGTAGTCTTCTAGAGCAGTGGTTCTCAACCTATGGGTCCCCAGATGTTTTGGCCTTCAACTTCCAGAAATCCTAACAGGTGGTAAACTGGCTGGGATTTCTGGGAGGTGTAGGCTAAAAACACCTGGAGACCCACAGGTTGAGGACCACTGTTCTAGAGATCACCTATATGCTTAATGGGAGCTAAAGCTGACTTTAAGGCAAATATTCTAGGCTCTGACCTCTGCTATATATTCTGTCATCCTCAATGGCAGCTGAATAAGGGAGTACCCAACCTCAACAGTCCTAACAAACTATTCTCCTGACTGCTTCTTGCACTGACTTATGACTTGTTTGGAATAATTTCTGCTTACTGAACCTTGATGTGTCCCTCTGCCCAGCCCTTTACATACTCATTTGAACCACTATGATTCTGTTGAATCTGAGAGCAGACAGAAATGTGCAGCAAAGCTGGTTTTTAAAACCTGATTTGCTGTGTATTTCTGTCCCCCCCCCCCAAAAAAAAAATACCCCTCAGGCTTTTCTAGGGGTGGTGGTGGTGTCTCGGTAGTTATTGGGATGGGATCCAGCCACCCTGAAGCCCCCTAAAATAAGCCCTTAAAACTTTAAAAAACATTCTGGGTCACCATTAAAATTGCTCCTCCCCCTCCCCCAATCTCCTGGTGCATCATTTCTATGCACCAGGAGGACTGAACAACCACCTTAATGGTGGCCTGGTAAAGTTTTTTATAAAGTTTTAAGGGCTTGTTTTGGGGGAAGGGGTGGGTGTCCTCTCAGTTGAGTGAGGCACAATTCACATAGGGCCCATACCTGGTAAGGCCTGGATCTTATTTAAGATTCAGGTCTTACCAGGTATTTAATTAATTAATAAAAACAAACTCTGCTTTGTTTTTATTCAGTTTTACCAGAGGAGTCATTTGGACGCCTTTGGTGAAACAGTCTCGCTTTAAAAGCCTGTCTGAATGGGCCCTCTGTAAACCATCCCATACCTGTTTAGAAAGAAATGGTCTGTCAGAGTATAGTCCTGTGGATAGATTTTTCAGTTGATACTTCTATAGGACTGTTGTGTTTTTGGAAAGCCCCTTGGTCATTCCAGACACTTAGGGCCATTGGAAATACTTTATAAAGTCTGAAAATCTTATCTGATTGATACAGACACTTTTTCTATAATTATAATTCCAGTATTCCTGTCTTCTGTCTCTCATTTTGGTATCTGGAAGATGGGAAAAAAACTACAGAGATTAAAAAAGAACACAAATTATTATTAGAACCAGTAAAACTTCCTTGTCTTCTACTGCTCTTGTCATTGGTTTCCTAGTATCTGTCAAGAATAGTCTTTGTTATGGAATTTATATTATTCAGCATGTGAAAACCCATGAAATAGAAACACTGGGTAAGTCCTAAGATCTATGCAACTGGATTTGGGTTTGTATTTCTTGCATAGTAAACTTCATATTCCAATCTTAAACTGCTTTTGAAATTTTAGGTACTCACAAAAGCAGACTGTGATATAGCATCACAGCTTGTAGTCCAAAGCAAAGAAGCAAAGAAGTCTTTTTTATATACTCAGCTTGTCCGCATCCTGTGGTATGTCTAATGTAGTTTTTACAGTCATGATGCATAATACCAAAATGCTAGGGTGAGTCTGCTCAGATCACAGAAACAAGATGCTATTTCCCAAAAGGTAATATAGCTGGCAGCTTTCATTACTGCCTCAGTTCAAGAAAACATACATAGTAATAGGAAAGGATGAAAGGAGGTGTTCTTTTCAAAGCCTGAAATGAAGTAAGAACTTGCAAGGAGTAAGCTGCTCTAGAGGCTTCTAAATGAAAGGATAAGGGGAGTTAACAATCCCTTGTCTCAATTAAACACTACTCCAAAGTAAAACTGGCAGCAACTCAATATGCCTTCTTTGAGAACTCTGTATCACAGTATGAGAATGCATCCTGAATAATTCTTTAAAGGCTACCTTCCTATTTCAGATGTGTTTCTGGTTCTACCAGTTTATAGAAGTTTTTGATTTATCACTTGATTCTAAACGCTAAGACTAGAAGGAGTCATATTCTCAGGACCTTATCGCACACAAAGAAACTCAATGAGGTTTAAGAACCTCGATGAAGATTGGATAAATACTGCATTCATACCAACTGCATCACACCTTGGTTCTCTCCTTCCTGTATCAAATACAATAATGCACATTGTCTTATCAAATGACAGATGGCTGACTCTTCTCAATCTGTATGATGTTCTCCTATGTCAGAGTTTCTGGGTAGCTGTAACTGTATATTGTGGTTGCCTTCCCTTCTGACCCCCATGTCTCCTCTCTCAAGACTGCTCTGTGTTCCATATGGAAGAAAAGTGGGTTATTAAGTGAACAGATTAAGAAATAGTGAACAAACATATATTAGACAGAATGTTGAATTCAGCTTTTTGCCCAGAGGTGGACTGATTGCCCGCCATCTTCCCTTCCTCCCCCTTTCTTGTTTCCTTCCTTTAAAACAAATAGTAAAGCCATCTAATTATATCTGTAGTTTTACACAATATTTTTAGACTTAGGCCAGAAACTGAGGGACAGGAACTAATAAGTAATCTTTCTATTGTAATAAATAAATTGATTGACTGATACTCAATGGGCATTTTCTTACTTTTTTCATGTCAGGAGTGACTTGAGAAACTGCAAGTCATTTCTGGTGTGAGAGAATTAGCTATCTGCAAGGATGTTGCCCAGGGGATGCCTAAATGTGTTACCATCCTGTGGGAGGCTTCTCTCATGTCCCCACATGGGAAGCTGAAGCTGAAAGATGGGAGCTCACCCCTCCCCCAGGATTCAAACTGCCAACCTTTCAGTCTGCAGTCCTGTCAGCAAAACGATTAACCCATTGTACCACCAGGAGCTCCATTATCTTACATAAAGGGTAGATAGAGATTTTTTTGAGGATCTTGCACAACTATTTAAGTGTATGGCCTCTATCTCAACAGAGAATCATTAAAACATCTTTTCATTCCTATGTATCTGTGCAGTTCCATTTTTTTTAAAAAAAGGAAACAATAATGGGAGAATGGAAAACATGTATGGCTTCACTTGGGGTGTTTGTCTGATTACAATTAGAAGTTTTCTGCCTGGCAATTTAACAAAGAAAAATCAAGTGGTAGGAAAAGACTGCCCCCAAAATATGCCCTGCAAGTTTGGAGATATTAATGTGATGGTACAGCTGATGAGCTGCATATAGGAGTATGATCACATATTGAAAACAGTGCCTCTGATGTTTACAGAGAAATAAAGGATGAGTGAAGACAATTGGAAATCCATCTTTTAAAAATACTCTCAACAGATATTTTGCCTACAGGTACCTTTAGGTTACCTAGAAAATGACCCTGCATCATGTGATAAGGACCAAGATGCAATGAGTGTCAGTGATGGGTATATCACTGTATGTTAAGGTCCTCTGTCTCAAAAGAAGGCAAAGAGAAACTGCATTAGAATCAATTTTGCCAAGAAAACCTCATGATAGTTTTGCTTTAGGCTTGCTATAAGGCAGGGGTCCTCAAACTTTTTAAACAAAGGGCCAGATCATAGTCCCTCAAACTGTTGGAGGGCCGGATTATAATTTGAAAAAAATATGAATGAATTCTTATGCACACTGCACATATCTTATTTGTAGTGAAAAAAAATTAAAAACAATACAATAATTAAAATGAAGAACAATCTTAACAAATATAACTTTATTAGTATTTCAATGGGAAGTGTGGGCCTGTTTTTGGCAGATGAGATAGGATTGCTGTTGTTGTTGTGTGCTTTTGAGTCGTTATAGACTTAGGTTGACCCTGGGCAAGGGCCGGGTAAATGACCTTGGAGGGCTGCATCCGGCCCCCAGGCCTTAGTTTGAGGACCCCAGCTATAAGGCTTACCACAAAAGAAAGCTGTAGTTTGATTTAGAATAAAACTATTGATCCATGAAGTCACAAAGAGTCGGAAACAACTGAACGAATGAACAACAACAACAAATTGATTCTTCTAATTTTCCTTTCACTCTGGCTGTGCAGGGCAGCCAATGTATTGGTAAGTTAATTAACTAGTTACTAACACAAGTGGTTGGAAATGGAGTGCTGGCTGGCAAACTTGTTCTATAAAAGTTTGGACCAGAGTATCTTCAATCTACAACTACAGTCACCTGCATGCATGGCCTGTCAGAGTAGTTATAGTTATTTTATATGTATGTATGTTTTCAATGTGTTTGTATTAGTATTATAATGTATTACAATGTATTAGTATTGGTCTTCAAAGATGGATTCAGCTGTGTATTAGAATTGTTATTAAGAGGCAGAGAGAGAAAGAACCTTGAGACAGAGATAACAGAAATTCCTTTGCCCAGGGAAGAAAAAGGGAGTTACCCAGCTTGACGAACAGGATGTTTTACTTTTGTCTGCCTGTATTATACTGTGTGTCCGTCGCCATCTTTTTTAGTTCCATCATGTAGTCTCTATGTGTATAGACGCTTTAAGTAAAGCTAACTTAGAAGAATGCTGCCTGCGTTTGTTTATTTTTGAAACTACACGCTTGCTGCGCCAGACTGGAGTGTCTGAACCCTGACATTGGTTATGGGCCCTGATGACCAGATTTATGGATGATAAGAGTACCAAGGAGCAGACCTGTAAGCATGCTGCCGGAGCCCTGAATTGCAACCCAGTTGACAGAAGAGGCTGACGGAGCATGGGAACTGAAACAGCCTGATGGAGCAAAAGGAGAGAATTTTGCCGTGGCTATTCAGTGTGAGTTGATGACAAAGATTGCTGTGGTGAGTAACGCGGCTGAGTTTTGAAAGAAGATATGCAGCGGGGCGCGCTGGGCCAATTGAGTGATTAAGAAGGTGATTGATGTTGGAATCTGCCAAGCCAAGCCATAAAACTGCCAGAAGCTGTTTTTCTTACAGCTGGGATTAAATCCGGGATTCCGGAGGTTACAAAATGGCTTTTTCAAAGTTCCGACTAACTTATGAGAATGACGGACGGAGTGATGGATGTGATGAATCGTCGGTGAGATGTGCAGACCGTCATCGGTGTTATTTTTGCAACAGACGAGGACATTATAAAAGAGATTGCAAAGAGAGAAAGTTTCAACTCAGTGGAATGGCCTGTGAGAGATATGGAGCCGAGACCAGTTACTGTGAAGATAAACAGAGAAACAGCAGCAGAAAGATAAATTCCTGTGTGGTGTCAGCTGCAGCCAGAGAAGCGGGACTTTCCAAAGAATTTGCCCAGGCTGGCCGGAGGTGTTTCAACTGCAATAAAATTGGACATTATGCTCGGAATTGTGTGGAGAGAAGGTACCAGTCCAGAGGGGGCCGTGTCCCTGGAGTTAGAGTGAAGAAAAGCTGCGGAAACAGAGGGGGCTATTATGGGAGAAATAGCTCAAATCAAGCCGAAGAAGCGAGGATCATGGTTGCTGCTGTAGGAGAACTGGATGGCATCAAAAGAGACAGATGGGTTCTAGATTCGGGTGCGACACATCATATTTCGAATTCTCTACGTAACTTTAATTACACCCAATATACCCAGGGGAGTATGGTAACAATGGCTGATGGGTCTTATCTCATGTTTGAAAAGTTTGGTACTTGTTATATCCCTTGTCTTAATGTTTGTTGGGAGAAAGTATTGTATGTACCAGAAATGAGAACTAATCTGTTAAGTGTAGCAACTTTGACTGAACATAATTATCAAGTAAAGTTCAAGGGAATTTATTGTTATATTTTTGGCCCCAAGGGTGTCTTGATTGCCAAGGGTGTGAAGAAAGATAAAATGTACTTAATGTTTGAGAAATTGAATCAGACAGAGAGCAATGAGAATGTACAAGTGCAATGTGTTAAAAATGAGATTCAACATGACAGGTGCATACATTTACTTCATAGAATTATGGGGCATGCTGATATGGAAGTCTTGAAGAAAACTTTAAATTTGTGTCCAGAATATGAGCTTGAAAAATGTTATTTTGATTTAAAATGTGCAATCTGCAGTGAGGTAAAAAGACAACCAATTAAGTGTTACAAGAAATCCAAAATTAGAGCTGAGAGACTTTTCCAAATAGGACACATTAGTATTGCAGGACCTTATCAACAAAGTGGTGGAAATTCTAGATTTACTATGTTGATAGTGGAGAGATTATCTAAATTTTCTTTTGTATATTTCTTGAAAGATTTGTCAGAGGCCACTGAGAAGCTCGGAAATTGGTTAAAAATGGTTGAGAATGCTTTCGATGTACAACTGGAGACGCTGTATATTGATAAAGGAGCTGAAGTGTGTAAAGATGAGTTAAAACAGTTTGTGAAGTCAGAAGGAATTGAAGTCATTGAAATGAGTCAGTTTAAGAATGAGGAAGGAATTGCAGATAAAAGAATGGAGTATATAAATGAAATGAAAACATGTATTTTCAAAGACTCGAAGATTGAGAATGTTTACTGGCCAGAAGCAATTCACACAGCTAATTATATAATGAATCGTTTATGGGATCAGGTGTTGGATGATATTCCTTTTCGTAAGTTGTATGGCTATGCACCAAGTTTCAGACACATGAGAATCTTTGGACATTGTGCAAATGTGTTATTATCTGTGAATGAGAGAAACAAACGCAACCGTTATCGTGAGATGTTTTTCATAGGCTATTATAAGAATTATCTAAAATTTTTGAGTTCACCACAAACAGTCAAGTTAGCTAGAGTGGCATATTTCCAAAAATTGAGAGACTGGGAAGACATACACACTAACAGAGAGAATTTACATGGTTTACCCACAAAGAGAGAGGAGAGAAGAGTTGCACCAGATGTAGAGGTTGAGCAGAAGCAGAAACAAGAGGTCAAGATTGAGCCAGATACACGTAGAAAGGAAAGGAGTGTTGCCACAGGCACAGAAGTGAAAAAGAGACATGAGTCAGGAACACATACACAGATAAAGAGTGAGAAAATAGCTAAGCAATATGCAGAAGTGATGCAGAAGGTGCAGGAGTTGGCAGAAAGAGGTACATATTCAAAGGAAAGAGAAGCCACATACAAGTCAGAAGCAGAATCACCAAAAAGTAGAGGAGAAATGACAAAAACACCTGAAAGAAAAAGTTTGCAAGTTAAACAGGAACCTGAAGAGCCAATAGTTACAAAGCAAGTTAGTGTCATGAATGAGAGAGATGCAGTGAAATACATGCAGTACCATAATTCAGCCACTGGGGGCGTAGATACAGTTGCAGTAGGGAAAGATTATAGCTGGGATGATAGTGATTTCTAGAACCAGCAAGTACCGGAATGTTTTGAAATGAAATAAGTTTGTTATGAATTGGTTTAGATTGTCAAAAATGTAATAGTGCAAGATGTTTGAAACTGTGTTCAACTAAAAAGCGTAGGTGCCTTTGCAAAAGATGCAATGTGTTTTATGTTCTTTGTAATTTTGCTATGTGTATTGCTAAGATTTTTATGATGCATTTATTTCCCCTGTATTGTTGTATTCATGTATTGAGACTAAGAAGTCATATCATGTGGTGTAAAGTTATAGAGTGTAAAAGGTTACAATTATTATGAAATGATTATTAAAGGTAATGGTTATTAAAGCATTGAGGTAACGAAGAAAAGTAGTTATAATGAAGATATGATGTATTAAGTAGCTATGATGTACTTTAAGAAGAAATATAAGAATGATATGTATTAAGAGATGATATGTAATAAGAAGTAATGAAGAAGAGTAATTGTGTGTATTGAAGAGATTATAGAATCACAAAGAGGCATTATGAAATGAAGAACAGTTATGATATAGAGTTAATATGTAAAAGAAATGCAGAAATGTATGGAGACATGATTGTATGTACTAAGACATTATAAGTTTGCAGAAATGTGTTATGTAATGAAAAGAAGTTACTGTATGTAGAAAAGTTATCATGAAGCAAAGCAGAGTAATATGGAAGAAGTATTATATGTGTTTAAGATGTAATAGAAACAAACAAAGATATGATTGTATGTAATAGAAATGTTATTAGATTGCTAAGAGACGTTAAGAGAAGCAAATGTATGATGAAGTTATTAAAGAAGTTAAAAATAGTAGACAAATGTGCAAGAGTGAAGAGTAAAGTTAAAGAGTAAAGAATAAGTGAATATTGAAGTTGAGAGTTAAGAGTCAAGCAGTTACTATTATGCAAACCACATGAATGTATGTAAGAGAGGTATTGTAACACATTGAAAAAGAGGGGGAATTGTCAGAGTAGTTATAGTTATTTTATATGTATGTATGTTTTCAATGTGTTTGTATTAGTATTATAATGTATTACAATGTATTAGTATTGGTCTTCAAAGATGGATTCAGCTGTGTATTAGAATTGTTATTAAGAGGCAGAGAGAGAAAGAACCTTGAGACAGAGATAACAGAAATTCCTTTGCCCAGGGAAGAAAAAGGGAGTTACCCAGCTTGACGAACAGGATGTTTTACTTTTGTCTGCCTGTATTATACTGTGTGTCCGTCGCCATCTTTTTTAGTTCCATCATGTAGTCTCTATGTGTATAGACGCTTTAAGTAAAGCTAACTTAGAAGAATGCTGCCTGCGTTTGTTTATTTTTGAAACTACACGCTTGCTGCGCCAGACTGGAGTGTCTGAACCCTGACATGGCCAACATGCACTAAGGGCTCTTTGCTTCCAAACCAATGAAATAATGAGTCAACACAATAGTGTGGGTTAAACTATGGGCAACTTGTATTAAATGTTACCAATCAATTTCTATGTAAACTGCCAACCAATTTTAAGGACATGCATTTGGTATGTAAATAAACTGAGGCAGTGGTCATCCAAGACCTAATCCTCATCTATCAAGGGCAAGACACCAGGATCCCTGGCTACAAAAAACTGTTGATTCCAGAGAGACCACTCAGAGAAATGGATGGAGACTTCTGTCCCAATGCCAGAGGATATTGAAACTGGAACTGCCACTGCTAAAGGCCATTACTGTTCACCCTCACCTAGGTTCTTTTAACCACAGATAAGTGTGGTTATGTTGTTGACCTGCATAAAGTGGGTTGGTTGGTTTCCACAAATATCAAGGAAATCCTTTTCTTGCTTTAATAATATTGCTTAATTTATTTCATTTTATTGATAGCCTTTATGCTTTACTCATCAGCTCATATGTTTATGTACTGTCTTGTATTTTTGTTTGAACATTCCATACAATTAACTTGATTGAAAGCATCCCTCACCTTGTAGTCCACTTAGAAATTTAATGAAACTAAATTAAGCATTTTAGTCATCGTGAATTCAAAACATGACACAGGATTCATTAAGAGGCCAGGGCATTATCTTGAGACTTTTTAGCACTTCATAAAACAATTGAAGAATTGCTCACTGACAGGAAACTAGCAGCAGGTGTACCTTAGTATTGACAGCTGCATCTCTGACATGGATCATAGAAAAACTCTGTTGAAAATACTGTAACATCTGGAAAGTTTGGTTAGACTTCAAAAAGCTAATTTTAAAATTTTGCCCAACTATGTCTTAAAAAAGAAAAATTAAAAAGGTTGCCCAATTTTTTCTCCTGTAATAAATCACAAGGATTTTTTAATTGACAACACCTTATGCCAATAGATATTAAAAGGAAAGATGATTTATCTGTAGCACCTAATGAATTCTAATTTATTGTTTTAAATGGCTATATAATTTAAGTCTCAAATGTTTCTGATTTTGCCAAACCAAAATTTACCATAAACATTTTTTCAGGGAAAGGGATCATGGCAATATGTTTTGTGTGGTGCTTCAGGATACCACTTGACCTTCTTCTTGCCGTGTATACTGTTTAAGCATCATTGTTGTTGGATGTGAAGTACCAGTAGTACCATGGCTCAGTGGGAGAAGGTACAGCGAAAAATGGAATACAGAGTAGTGTAGGTGTAACTGGCAAGTTTATAATAGAGTGACAGCTGAGACCAAGTGTTGAGGAGCAGAGATACCACCAATGCCTCTTGTAGCAACTGTTATGCTTTTGTTCTCTGAGTCATGTGGAAATAATGATGGCAGAATTGGAGTTGGAAGGTCTTAGAGAAGCCCACATCAGCATTATGGCTGCTTTCAAAGGGCTACTTGTAATTGTAAGACTGTATACATCTAACTTCTTAACATATTGTTAAATAACCTAAAACACCATATTACACACCATCCTTATCCATTGATCATGTTTTGAAAATAGCCACAAATACAAAGCAAAATACAAGCACAACCATTCAAAATGTTACAGGCTCTGAAATGCTTCATGAGCCATATAAAATGTCCTGTCATGCCAGATTTGGCCCATAGGCCATGAGTTCGACTCATATGTCTTACAGAGGAAAAAAAGTAGCACCCAATGCCAATTGGATGCACTATGTACTTGAGTCAGAATAATCAACTTCATGTAACAGGTCTTTGTAGCCAAGTCCCAGTAATGCACCTTGACTTGTCCTCTGTATTTCCATTAGTTATGAAAAAGCCTGACCACACATACCAGAAACTTTCTGAAAGTTTCTGCAAGCTTAAAAAAAAGTACAATTTGCAAACAGTCAGAGACCACGGGTATGATAAATGATCCCCACCAAGTCATAATACTCCCAATGACTTCCTTCTGGAACCTGAAAAAGAAAGTTACCTTGATATTCCTTCTAGCATTCTCAATAGCCAGAATAATATGAGGACCAGCAGCACATTTAATTAATTAATAGATATAAGAATTAATTAAATGAATACATGTTATTATGCATTGTCATGAAGCCCACCAAGACCACCGCATTATATCTAGAGTAAATATGATTTCACATTCATATATGTTTTCCTGTGGTGTACAAGTGACATGTTGTTAAAATGTTTTCACACAATAATTCTTTCACATTATAATTTTGGTAAGTAAAATAAGAAATCTTAGGGTATCCTAAAATTAATAGATTTATTGTGTGGGAAGGATACCACTTACATCAGATTCAGCATGGAAGGTAGTTAGGTGTATACATATAGAAAGAATATCACAGAAGACCAATCAATTCAAGAGATGTCAGTTAATGTGCAGAGCATGAACTGAACAAAGAAATTCCTCAAAGATGTACAAGAAGCAATTAGACTCAACACAACACAAAACTAGCAGCTGATGATGGTGAAAAGGCACAACAACATCAGCAGTTTATGTGAAATAGGAGCAATTGGTTTCTGTTCCCACTAACCCAATACTGGGAATGGTGTCATTTTTTCCAGTTTTGTTACCTTAGTGACTTTTTACTGAAGTCACAATACAGTACAGTGATGATTTCAATATACTGGGGTTTTTTTGTTACAGGTGTGTCGTCAAATCATTTACGATTTATGATGACTCTAAGGAGAAACTAACAAGGGGAAAGATTTATTCAGATTATGCTTGTCATTGGCTTCCTCTGAGCTTCCAATGAGTTCCTATGGCAAAGCAGGGATTCATACTCTGGTCTCCAGAATCATAGCCCAATGCTCAAACTGAGCAAACATTTGTCTGGATACCATGTGGTCTAGATGTCCTGCCCTTTATTCTAAAAGTGTCTGGCAACTTCATGGTGGTCTGTTTCTTTGAGGTTTGGAGTATCACTTATTCACTTGGATTTTAGTTACTTTACAGTGTGATATAAAACATTATTCTCTGAGGATATTTCTTGTGTTTGTTTCATGTCACATAAATACAAAATGTATATTTGATTACAAAACCTCAACACATGTTAGATGTCAAGAACCAAGCTGAATATCTGGATTCCTTTATATTCAGATAAGAACTAGGAATTCCATGGTGGCATATAAGACTAATGGATATTTTTTTACTTGTGCATATACTGTGACAAATGATTCCATATTTGAAATGTTGCTTGAAATGTTATTAGTCCTACAGTTCAAAATGGATATTTTACACAATCATGTTTAAAGAGTAGGGCCTGAATTCTATCAATAGTTTTAATTAGTATAGTCCCCTTGAATCAACAGGACTTATACATGTGTTGACTCAACATTTTTTGGCAAGTAATTTAGTAATTCTCACTAAATTACTTGCCAAAAAAGCACTGAGTTATTATAGCAATTTTATCCATGCTGCAAGAAAGTTGTAGAAAACCACGAAGTTTTAAAATTCTATTTACAACTGGGGAGGTATTCTGTACACAATGTATAGGTTATTATTTTCCATAGAAAACAGCATGCAGGAAACAGCATAGTCTATGCAGAAAATAATATTGTTATGTAAAATATTTTCTGTACAGAAAATGTTGTATTCAGTGCAGAATATATTGTTTTCTATGCAAGTTAAGCACAACAATTTTTCTGTATGTTTAAGAAAATGTTTTTTTCTCTGCAAAAATAATGTGTCTGCATATAAGCATAATTTACCTCACAGAAATGTAGTTTTCTGTGTAAAATACAATATGTGTTTTTATTTTATTGATTCATTTGATTTATTTTATTGTTTTATTTCCCAGCCTATGAAGAGCTATCCAGGATTCTTATTCTTGCAGTTTCTGCACACTTGAGAAATATGTTTTCCACACTTTCAAATATTTTTGAAGATTATTTCTATCCCTATTCATCAACTGATTCAAGGGTTCAGCTATTTTGTTGTATTAGTAGAATTCTTGTACAACTTTTATAGCTGAATCTTCAAAACTACAGTGTGACAACATTTAACTTTATTCCTTCAATTAACATCACGTTTAGTAAGTAAAATATTATCGCAAGGCTTCATACTAATGAAGCCATCCTTTACACAGAATGTCTTCATGTAATGAAAATGTTAGTATGAGCATATATTTTCATGTAAACAAGAGGTGTGGATTAGGACATCTCTTGCTAGGGTTGTCAGTGCAGTTAAATATGGTCTGTAGACTACTAGCAACAAATTCCAAGATTAGATTCAGGGACACAGTTACAAAATCTAGAACTATTATAGAGTGGCAATTAGGCTTGTTTGATTAAAAAAAGGTTCAAAACTCGTTTCGGATTTAGGGGGAGCTGGTGGTTCGATTCAGAAATCAATTCCGATTTTCATTTAAAAATGTTCAAAGCTTTTTGAAACTTCAGAGACTTCTGAATTCTGAATAATGGCACCACAGAGCACAAAATGTTATTTCCTGTTTCATTGGGTGGTCTTTACTTTGAAAGGGAGAAACAGCAAAGTGAGGAAATTCATCCACGCTGGTTTAAAATGGCTTCTCTAGTGTAAGACTGAAGCAGGAGGGACAGCAAAGCGAGGAAATTCATCCAGGCTGCTTTAACACGGCTTCCCAGGATCCAGGCAGAATGTGAGGGAAAAGGGGATGGGAATTCATCCAGGCTGCTTTAACACGGCTTCCCAGGCTCCAGGCAGAATACAAGGGGAAAGGAGGGGGGAATTAATCCACTCTGTTTTAACACGGCTTCCCAGGCTTGAGCCGAGGCCAGGGAAAAGAAGTGGGGAAATGCTGAATCATTTCTGACTCACTTACTGCTTCATAACAGAAATGGCGAAAAAAGCTTCGGAAGAGCAAAGGAACTTCTGGTTTTCTTAAAAACTTTGAAATTGCTTCAAAAAGCAAGTCATTCCAAATTTATTCTGAATTACAAAGATACCAACCGAACCTAACTATGCCTAGTGGCAATAAGCTGGACCAGCTCTGTGAATGGTTATTCTACCCATTTCTGTCCCAATGTAAGGGGCAGGATGGAGTTCTGACTATTCAGTCTTGCCGTGCAGTCAGCCTTATGCATTCTGTCATTTGTCAGTGCAGCAGTGGCCACAGAACTTCAGAAAGCTCCTGGTTATCACTGGCCATTTTTGCTGACATCAGCAAAGTGATCTGAATGACTTGGAAAAAAAGAGGAGAAAGTGGGGGAACGATCCCACTCCTTTACGTACATCATTTGGACACCTTTGCTGATATCAACAAAGGTGCCTGGTGATGACTAGGAACTCTCTGGAGCTCCAGGACCGATTGCAGGAGTGACAACAGAAAAGATAAGTGCCCCCCCCCTTTCCCCACACCACAGAGCACAAAGAAAATAGAATGGCAGCATTGGCTTGTGTGAACAGTTGGACTGGTTTGAATTAAAAGTGTCCCAGCTGTTCACCAACCCTGAAGTACAGGTTTTTTTTAAACCCTGCATTAGGGGCTAGAAGTCTCTGAATGTCATGTGGATATCTAGGAGTGACCCAATTCTATGTCTGTGGTCCAATTAGATTCACTTTTGATCTCTGTTCCATATAATTCCAGGAAACAAGCAAATAGCTAAATAATTGGGTAGATTGTAGATATGGTTGCAAAAACAGTAAAACAAATCATACAAAGAAAGAGTTATGTTCTACTGCACATCTTGCTGCATAGGCACTGGAATGAGACCGATTTAAAAGCTACCATTATCTGATGATTAAAATCAGAAGGAGGAATTGGAGGAAGATGGATGGAAAGGACCTAATCAAAGAGATACAAATTAAATAATAATTGAAGTAGAATTTCCCCTAAATTAAGCAGATCCAAGAAAATACATATAGCAGTGGTAGAAAATAATGATAAATTTAATTTTCATAGGCAGATGTATAAGATTTCCTCCAGAGGTATCTATAAGAAAATGCATTTTTCCTTATAAAAGAAGATGAATATTGCTCTTCCCCTCACTCCTATAATATCACTTTAGCCAACCTCCTGCTATGTTTTCGGAGCAAGATTCATGATACACTTATGAAAAAATGCTCATCAAATTGGTCAAAGACCTCTGTTGGTCATAGCAAATGTATTCATTTTGTATTTATCACACTTTTGTTTATGGCAGGTCACAAGAAACTAATTAAACAAGAACTGGCAATTTTTTTGCTGAATCATTTGTCTCAGGAAATTCCACTGTAAGATTTGTATTTGCATTTATTGTTATTTGGTTTACAAACTACTAAAGCAGTACAAATTTTATAAACACAAAAGCGTCAGTGTATGTATGTGCTTAAGTTATTTTTAAAATTAATAAACAATACAATTATTGTATTGTGCATACATTGACCTTAGTGTCCAGTTTGAGTCTTAACAGCATACTTTATGGGCTCAAATGCAAAAAAAACACAAAAACACACACACACACTACACAGCAAACAGAATATTAAGTGGGAAATGACCTATATTTCAAAGGGGAAAATGGGAGGATTCACAGAATATAATAACTGTGAAAACTAGGTTATTCATATTGCATGGTAAAACTCACAGACTCAACAATTAAATTGGTGCCACAATATTTTAATTATTTATACCTGTGCTTCAAATTGCACAGGCCTCTCTCTCTTCCCAAAGGGAAATCTTGGAATGATGTATCTGTGCTATTAAATTTGCTCACTAGGGGACAGTCATGATGTAAGCACTGTAAGGAGGTAGATAGATACCTGTACGTTATCCTCTGTTAAGAGCATTGGACCAGCTGTTAGAATACCTAAAGAGAGCCAATCTTGGCAAGGAGAGACCTGCCAGGAAACTTGAAGGATGCTCTGATTCAGCACATCCCAAAGGATTCCTTTGTCGTTATTCCCCAGCAGAATTCTTTTGGAGAAATATATGTGCAAGCACCACTGCTTTCCCTATGGGAGTGAACACTTTTGAGGTCTAGCAGTCAGTGAGGTGAATCACACTATCCAAATACTTTTGCTACTTGCTCCCAAAAGAAGAGAGTCTGGGAGTTGGGGACAGTGAGCGGATATATATGCAGTATCTTTTTGCTTGATGCTAGCATGAGACTAAAATTGATGTAGGTTGTCAATGTGAATGATGTGAAAAATAAAAAATATGCTCAAGGCACCAATGAGGTCAATAGAAGCACTTATGATCAGCCTATTAGTATGCTTGCTAACTAGCACTGTCACAGCTCTAGAATCCTTAGTGAATAGCATCCAAAAAAAAAAAAAGGAATGAAGTAAAATAACAGAGGAAAAACATTCATCTCTTTATTCTGTCCCTGGGTTACTTCACTTTGGCAGGTAATTAGTTGTTATTACCTAAACCGAGATGGTATACATATAAAAGTATAAAGAAACAACAATACTTCCAAGTATTGCAGTTCTCCCCTCTTGTGCTCACTGCCACCATTCCATTGATAACATCCAGCTCTCTCTCTTCTTTCTATCTAAATACAAAGAAACATTTTTTCTATTTTTGGTTTGATGGTAATAATGACCAGGATGAAAGCAAACAGACAATCAAGACAAGGAAAGGATCCTCCTAGCCAATAAAAATCATATAAAGGCACAAAGAGTCAACCTGCCCTGAGTATGTTTCCAAATGTGATGACAATTCATGTGTATTCCTAGACTCAACTCTGAACCTAAATAACCAGGTATCTATGGTGGTTGAATCTGCCTTCCTTATTCCTGGATGTCACATTTGTCCACAGTGCTACGTGTCACAATTATATCTGTTTTGGATTACTATTAGAATCCAGTATTCAAGGCTAACAGTTTAGATATAACTGTGACACAAAGTATTATGGAGAGTTGTGACATCCAGGAAAGATCAAGGCATGAGGGTTGTCTCTGAAAACTGTTCAGAAACATGAGGTGTTTCAGAATACTTCAGCCATATTTTAGACTAGGTCTATTTACATGGAACGCACCATTTACTTGTGTTAACAATTCAAACAGCTTATTATAGATTATACACCAAAACATAGCTGGAAGCCAGGCTGCTTAGAGAAAAGTGTATTCTTTTCTCCTTAGCCAGAGTAGGTTTCAGTATTTGCTAGAGCAAACAACAGGTCATTATAGTCACATAGCAAAGGAACAGGAAAAGGGTCTGTTTCCATGCTCCGGAGACCACTGTGAAGGGAACTGTTCTTGATGCACTTCAGTTGACAAGAGGTTGAATTGTTTGCTCAAAGTAGGGCATGCTGTTCATTGCTTAAGTGTCTCAATGCATTTTAATTTACTTGTGTTTATGTTGTGTTTTACTGTAATTGGCTGCCTTCCATTTATAGTACATTCTATTTGAAGACTCCTATTGATAAACTATTTATAGGGAAAAGTGAGTGTCAACAAAAAAATCACTTAAAGAACAATAACAGGCATCAAATCTAGGGGCAAAAAAATTACTTAAAGCACAAGAAAAACTCTTGAAGGCACCAATGATGTGTTATTTCTTCTAGCAAAAAGTTACCAAGGAAGGGCATATGATCTGTGTTTAGGGGTTGTGCAATGTAGAGTCCAGGAAAAATCATACAAGACAACATGATAATTCCTTGCAAGTGGTGGTTGTTTCATTCTCTGACATATTGCAGAGCTGTGCAGAGGGGTGTGTGTATGTGTGTGCGTTTCCTTCACTGGAAGTAAAGAGCCAAGATTAAAAGAAAGCTAGATATGAATTATATCTCCATAGTGTTTAACACCGGAGTACCTGAATGTAAAATGAAAATGGAAATAATATTGAAAATTTTCACAAACTGCTGAAAAATCTTTTATTTGATCATTGGGAACTTGTGATAAGGAGAATCCTGGATGATGGAACTCTTCACCATTTAATAGTACTTCTGAGCAGAAAATGCTGCTTCCTGCTCTGAAAATACAAATTTTGTGCAAAATCATAGAGTTGAAAGAGACCATAAGAGCCAACCAGTGCAGCCTCTGTCATGCAGGAACACACTAAATACCATGTGAGAATCTTGCAATTAATGTGCCCAACTACAGAATTTTCTGGGCTGAAAAATATAGCACTGCTATGCAGGAAATAATGCCTCCTGCATAGAAAAAGCTGTTTTCTAAAAGAAGTAAATTATTTTATAGAAAAAGTCCCTAGATGTTAATAGGAGGAAAGAATGAAATAAGCAAAGTACTGCATCCCTAATTATATCATTAATTTGAAAGCACACACAATGTAACAGCAAGTGTGGATGTAGTGAAAAGTAGAAATGTGTTAAGTTATTTATTTATGATAGTCATACTGCATTTGCTAGGGGGAAACAAATATTAACACTAACACACAGTAAAATACATAACACTTAAAGCTAGTGGAAGAAACCAATCATTTGAAGTCAACTAAGAAGGCTAACAAACCAGGGTTCAAATCCCTGTTCAATTGAGTGACCTTGGGCAAATCACACTTTTTCAGCTTGGTAAGGAGCCCCTTGTTGTGCAATAGGTTAAACCCTTGTGCTGGCAGGACTGCTGATTGGCAGGTCAGTGGTTTGAATCCAGGGGGAGCAGGTTGAGCTTCCTCTGTCAGCTCCAGCTCCTCGTGCAGGGACATAAGAGTAGCTTCCTACAAAGATAATAATAATAATAATAATAATAATAATAATAATAATAATAATAAATAATTTTATTTTTATACCCTGACACCATCTTCCCGAAGGGACTCGGAGTGGCTCACAAGGGGACAAGTAAATACAAAGTAAATAAAATGAAAACAGATTTAAAACAACAATAACATCAGAAAAATACAGTTACAGACACAAATTCACAATTTTAAAAACAGTATAATGGCTGAAAGATTAGGTGCTGAGTGCGGAGGGATCAGGCAATGTGCAAACATTCCTAGATAGGGTCCAGGGAAAGTGCAAAATACAATTCCATTCAGTGCATCAAATATCCAGGTGTCTCCTGGGCAACGTCCTTAGCAGATGGCTAATTCTCTCACACCAGAGGTGACTTGCAGTTTCTCAAGTTGCTCCTGACATGGAAAAATAAACCCTGGTAAGAAAGCAATGGCCAATCTGAACAAATCTTGCCATGAAGTTCCATAAAATGATACCCTTGGGCATACTCTGTAAGCAACAGCATGAAGTTCTCCACAAGTTTCAGAAAACACCCGAAAACAGAACCAAAAGCTAGGCAAGCGATTTTGACCTAGTAAGCAGAAAATTTCACTAGTAATTCTATTTCTCCACCTTAGAGATCAAATTGTCTTGGACTGGACTTCTGTCACTGTAATATCTTGCAACTCATTATGCTAGTGATATCATCCCCTTTAGAACAAGGACAAAGATGTGTAAATCTCATTAATTAAAAGTAGTTTATACAAAATGAAGACCATATGGTAGAAGCAAAATCTAGCTCATAGGCATAGGAAAAATGTGACTGGTAGCCAGATTTTCTTCAAATATACTGTAGTTTTAATAAATGAAAGCAACTTCTAAACATAGCAATATGTTTGGATTTACAACAATATGTATTGCAGCTCAACTGTTTCATCCTTGATTTCTGTTTCTGTTTTAGTTGCTCAGACTATGTTTCACATGGGGTGAAAATGTCCACTAGCAATTCTAGGAAATTCGTCATGATTAAATAAAGGATTAGGTAGCTACTGAGCCAGGGGGAATGTGCCTTAAATTAGAGAAGAAATGATCCACTTTCTGCTGTTGCTTACAGAGTATGCCCAAGGGTGTCTGCATTTTCCTGATACTTACTGAAGGAAATACTGAACTCTTCATGTGATAAAAAGATGCAAGCCACAAATTCATTCAACCATACCAATTAAAAGTATTAACTGGATCCAACCTTCAGAAATAGCCAAGGGCCCATAGACCACCTATCTCTGAGCTATGCTTTCCTACCTATACTCCCTAGATGGTTGTTATATAGGCAGGTGTTTTTTCCCTGCCATAAGTCATAATCCCATAATAGTGATATAGTGTAAATATCAATTCTTCTCTTTATCCTGAAGAAGTCTATAGTAGAGAACCTACCGGATTCTTCTATATAGAGAGAAGTGCTTTCAGAAAATGACAGTTTTGCTGGGTCTTGCTGTGTGGTTCATTTCACATAATGGCTACCCTAGCCTAACACTTTTATCTATATGGAGGGAGAATAAAAGACATAGATGGGATTTCTGGCTCTTTCCAATGTTCTTGCCTGATCCTTAATAATCTGCGCCAAACTTCAGAATGGTGTGGTGGACAGTGCAGTTGTTCTCTTCATAAACATACTATGACATATAACCACTGCCTACAATCCCAGAATAGCAAAGCGGTCTTCATAATTCAGTGAGCATGTTGCAAATTTCCAGTGTGTCCATATGCAATAAACATAGAAGTCAGTCCTTCTATTTTTTGGTTGAAACGAGCATGAACAAAACTAATTTGTAAGTCGATTTATGGCCTACTGGTTCATACTAATATATTACTTAACAAGCTGAAGGTCATCAATTTTGTGGCAGGACAAATATATACAGTTGCTCTTTGCGGTGCAGAAAATCATTTGTATTGAGAGGAGAAAAGTGATTTAGAAAGCAAGGATACTTAGGGAGAAACAGAGCAGTTTCAAGTTCATGCCTGTTACTGCAGATTGGTATCTACTGATAACAGTGGTAGTGTATTAATAATCTGTCATGTAACATTGACATAACAGATACTGTATTCCATTCAGATGCACAATGAAATATAATCCGTTATATTACTTCCAGAATTATAAACATTTCTAGTAACAGGCTTTTGCAAGTTTAAATGTGCTTTCAAGTTCATTTGTAAATACTGCAATATCTTCTTATCAGTAAAATAATCAGGAGCCTTATCTTGATGATGTACTAGCATAACCAAAGTCCTGAAATAAGAGGAAAGTTTCAAGCCACATACAAATGTTGATACCAGCTGATAAAAACACTACCCAGAATTAATTATTCTTGACACGTCAAAGCTATGGAGGAAAATGTAGTGCCCAAATAATGTAAGTTTATAAGTATATGCAAACTTTATACCCATGTTGCCTCGGAAAAAATTGCTTTTCTTTGGCAATTTACCATAGTGCTCCTGTTACATATTAACTGCAAATATATGTCCAGACCAAGGCTTGTACATAAACACAAAAAAATGAGACACAAAAAGTAAACTGTTGGTTAAACAGTTTGTGTGTAAGTTTTTATGTGGTTAAGATTCTTGACATTCCAATGACCCTACTTCAAAGGACATCCTTCCTATGAATAGGAACTCTTCACTTTCGATGCATTAGTTTTCTTGCATCAGAAAACAACAGTGTTTGGATCATTGGGTGCCTTTGTTCCCAGGAGGATGGAGAGAGGGTGCTGGAGAGCACATGGTGGCTCCCAGTAAGCCTTTGTTTGAGCCCTGGGTTGGAACAGCCAATGGGAGCCAAATGTTACTGGCTCCTATTAGTTCAAACCAGCTTTCATAGAGGGCATATATAGCTGGTTCTAGGGGGGGAACTACTAGTCTCATTCTGGATTTACAGCCCACCCTCCTCTCCTTGAATTTGATATTTTCACAACTGTGAGTTGTTGATTTAAATTTAGGGTCACTGCATAAAGGTACTGGCAATCATAAGGGTTTCCACCAGGGAAATCCTGGCTCCTAGATGCAGTGGGGTTAGTGCTTGCCCAGGTGGGGGAAAGCAAATGCCTCACCAAAAATTCAGATATCCAGAAACAGGCCACAGCTGGGGTGGCCCAGCAGCTGTCTCAGGAAGTGAGGTCACATATGATGACAAGCATGAAACCCAAAAAGGAGATTCATGACCCAGCAGGTGTCCAATCATGGCAAGCTGTAACCACTACAGTTGTGGCCTTATTTCATTCAGCATATGGTGTGTCTTTGGTCGTTATTGTGCTCATACTGCTGGCATCCACACTTGCCCAGAAACATGGAAAGAATCCAAAGTCATGAACTCAATGTTGAAGGTATGGAAAAACTGGAGCAGGGCTATGAGGTGTCCATGTGTGGCTCTGACTTTGCTCAAGTCATCTATCATTCATATAGTTACCCAGACATCTTTGTTTCTCCCATAAAGAATTTCCTATGCAGTTAAATTAATTCAGTACAAGATGCAACCAAGAGCATGCAGAATTATAAATGCTGAAGTATTTTCAGTTTAACTTTTCGTGGCACACTATCATGATTTTCTCTCTCTAGAGGCTAGATAACCCAGTTAGGTGTGTATACTTAGTGAACTGTCTGCCAATATACAGTAGATTCAAATAGATCCCACTGGAAAGAATGGCTTCTGAAATGAAAATTAGGCTAACCTTTGGAGCATACAATACTATTACACCTTATTCTCCTTATATTTTGCTGGAAGTAGCTTTTATAGCTACTTTATGCTGGGCAGAATCTATCCTTGTTGTGTCCTGTCCTTCATATGATAGTTGATGCCTATTTTTGTGAAAAGGAAGAACTAGAGGGCCCGGGCCTGGGGCTGGTGTGTGAAATCTTATCTTCAGAATAAGAAATACCGGCCAGTTTTAGGATGGTTGGGGTTAGTTGCCAAATTCATGGTTATTGCTAATTCTACACCATATAGACCCAGAAGCATTTTTCTCACTAGCTAGTCAGCAAATGCAGAAAAGTCAGATCCCAGCAAATTTGGAATGTGATGAGTGTAAGCCTATTGCTAATGAAAGAAAAAAGCTTCAAAAGCTACATCATGAGTTAGATATTAATACTGCATCTTTCACTGAGACTAATAATGAGGTAAGTTTAGATCAAGTCTGAATTTCATTCTAAAGGAGAGAGAATATTTTATTTTACTCTGTGTCAGGAATCATCCCCAAAATAGTTCTGAAAATACTTCATTGGGCATAGTAATGCTCTGGTCATCCAGGATGAACCCACAAACTACCATCATTTTGTTTTGTGTACAGAATACAGAGGTCCAAGCTTTTCACCTCTAGGGAGGTTGGGATCCCAATAATTTCATTTTACATGAACCTCAGTAATCCTGGATACATTATTATTATTATTATTATTATTATTATTATTATTAACTTTATTTGTACCCCGCTAGCATCTCCCGAAGGACTCAATGCGGCTTACAAAGGCCAAGGCCTCAACACACAATATAACAATACAAAACCTAAAGCAAATTAAAAACAATTAAAGCAATATAAGCAACAAGCAATAAACAATACACTAAGACACAATAAAACTGGGCCAGGCCAGAGTAAAGGGTACAGGATTAAAAGTGCTGATGTGACAGGAGGTATGTAGGATTATAGGGCAAGTGCAGTGTGCGGTGTGCAGCAATCTTGGTTTTAATAAAGTGCTTATGGGACTTGGTATTGGAGATTTCCTAATCTGGGAAGGCACATCGGAACAGCCAGGTCCAAGTTCTTTCTGAAGACTGCCAGTGTAGGGGCCTGTCTAAGATCTTTGGGGAGGGTGTTCCAGAGTTGGGGGGCCACCACAGAAAAGGCCCTGTCTCGTGTCCCCACCAGTCGTGCTTGCGACGCAGGCGGGATCACGAGCAGGGCCTCTCCATCAACTGCAATGAGCAAGGCCTCTATAGGCCCTTGGACAGAATCTTCTTGGTTGTCCCATGTCTATAGCATGTAGGGTGTGGGGGTGCAAAAAGTAACATGTGGTTGTCACGAATCCCCCCACAGTCCTACTAAATTTGACAGACCTTTAAATAAGTAAACAGAAAGGTTTGAGCTCAACTGCACTTGAACAACAAAGAATATATAAACTGATAGGGATTGCTGTGAATTTTTCAGGAAGGTCAAAGGTATTTATTTATTTATTTATTTATTTGCAGTATTTATATTCTGCCCTTCTCACCCCACAGGGCACTCTGGGCGGATTACAATGTACATAATACATGGCAAACGTTCAATGCCATAGACCAGGGGTCCACAAACTTTTTAAACAGAGGGCCAAGTCACAGTTCCTCAAACTGTTGGAGGGCCAGATTATAATTTGAAAAAAATAATGAATGAATTCTTATGCACACTGCACATATCTTATTTGTAGTGTAAAAAACAATTTAAAACAATACAATAATTAAAATGAGGAAAAATGTTAACAAATATAAACTTATTAGTATCCCAATGGGAAGTGTGGGGCTCCTTTTAGCTGATGATTGTTGTTGTTGTTGTGTGCTTTCAAGTTGTTTCAGACTTAGGTTGACCCTGAGCGAGGGCTGGGTAAATGACCTTGGAGGGCCGCATCCGGCCCCCGGGCCTTAGTTTGAGGACCCCTGCCATAGACACACAACATATATAGACAGACACACATTGCATGAAACCTATCTGATAACAACTGATAATAATGAATTGACAATTGCCATTAGGTACTAATTATTTCTACATATCAAAAAAGTATAATTCTCATAATGTAATAAGGTAAATCATGTCAAATAGAGAGTTGGCATTATCACCTAGATTTTTTTACCAAGGGATTATCTAGGTTTTATAACCTTATACAAAGAACAGAAATGGCATGGATGATTTTCACTTTGGTATTTAATTATATATCTTTAGATTTGAGTATATGATATGTTCCTAGTCTTCTCTTGGTTCTCATATTGATTAATGCAGAGTCAAGGCACAGAAATCTACTTCATTATCTCCATCATTTTTAAGTTATGTACATTAAATTATTTATGTTCCTTAACCTCCTTCGATTTTCACACCTTTTTCCTCTGAGTCTAATCTTGCTTTCCATTATATGTTAATGCATATAAGTGAATCTGATATGCAATAGTGATAAAATACAGGCTATATGGCCACAACTGGAAATAATATGGTTTCTTCATATTCTGTTTTAGAGCCTCTTGTCCAAGTTACAGATTACATATCAGTACACACCAGGTGTTATTATCCTTTTTTGTTCCACAGATCCCTTTGCCAGTCAGGTGAAAACCAGGGACCCCATCTCAGAATGCAGCAGCAGATAGTTTTATGATGCACAACATTGACATGTCTTTAAATTAAATTTTAAGATTTTTCAAAATTACATTTTACAACTTTTCTGAAATGTCAATACCTAATAACCTAACATGGTGCAACAACTACCTACCATAATTCCAAAGGATTGGATGAGCAAGTAAGTTTAAGATATGCAGCAATTGTAACATGATGAAGTGAAAACTATGGTAGTTTATTGCATATATTCATACATGAAGGAAATATTAGATTTCAGTTAGAGGTCAGAGAAAATATAGTTAGTAGGTTGATTTTTTAGAAACATTCAAGCACACAGACTTCCTGAAATTTTCCATGGACTACCAAGGTACCCCTGGTTAAGAACCCTGGTCTGTACAATCAAAGGCTGTACTGCAATCTGTAAAGAATGAGTTGATTTTGAATTTTTTGGTGCATTCCACTAGCCAATATTATTTTCAATATGATCTCTAGTGTCTTTTACATTTCTGAATGTAGCTTGACATTTGCCATCTCTTACTAAATATATGCAAAAGCCCTTGTTATAAAATCTTAAGCATGACTTTCTTTGCATGGGAGATTAATGCAATAGTCTGACAATTATTGCAATTGACTTATATTTTAATTTCCATAGTTGTTGGAAGACTTTTGTTAGAACTTGGAAGGCCTTGGTCTCTTTCACCTAGCCACCAATATCTTGGTTAGATATTGGAATGCACTCAATATGGGGCTCCAAATTCAGAACCTGCACCTAGTGCAAAACCCTGCAGCTAAATGTAATATCAGACAAAGAATCATGCACCTTCAATTTAAAAGTAATTGCACTGGCTGCTATTGTCCTTCTTGTCTAAATGCAAGGTGCTTGTAATGATGCTTAAAGCTGTAAATGGTTTGAGACATCAGTACTTGAAGGAGCAGATATCTATATATACACTCTACTGATGTTTAAGATGTGTGTTGCCCTTCTCTGTATCCCCTCAGCTAGGGTAGTATCCTATAGGAGGACATAGGTGAGGATCTTCTCTGTTTTGACATTTCAGTTTTAGAACATCCTCCAGTCGGATGTCTGATTTTCCCAAATGGTGCTCTCGCTCCAGAACCAAGCATTTGTTAAATCTTTTACACAAATCTTAGTTTGTAAATGCTTTTAAAGCATTTAAAAACATTTTAGCTACTTTAATTCTGGAATTTTTAAACTTGTTAAATTATTTACTATGTTTTCAGCTTTTTAAAGTCATTTTGAAAATTATATTGACATTGTTTTAAATTTGTCAGATTATTTTTATGCCATCCTGAGATTTTTGAAAGAGGGTAGGAAAGACATGTTTAAATACATAAAAAGCTTGAAACAACTCTATTGATATCTGTTTCTGGTGATTTATTTTCCCCAAGTGCTTTGAGATCAGATTCCACTACATTTTCTAAAGTTGTGGGTTCATTGTCAGATGATTCCTTTTTAAAAGAATCTGTCATCTTACATCTCTTTTAAGTAGTTCTTCAGTGTATTGCTTCCAATGCTTTGTTTATACGGTTCAGATCATACAATTTGCTCCCTTGTTGCTCATACAGTTTCCATATTTTTGATCTGAATTGTCCTTTATTTCTTGAATATGATAAAATTACTGCCTATCTTGAATTTCTTTGTATTAATTATTATAAGAATGGTCTTTGCCCCTACACATAAGGCAAAAGCAGTTGTGTTTAGGGTTCTGATCCTGTTATTCATTTTTAAAATTTGCTTAGCATCTGTTCTTAACTATTTCAAGACCGTCATCTGCCATGCAGTGAAGCTTTTTCTTTTTGGCTACAGATAGTGATTTTTTAACAAAAAAATCTTTGTTACTTTCCCTGATTTTGGTCAAGAATTATTCTGGTTCCTGCTCAGTTAGGCTTAATAGTGCGCATCTGGTCATAACTTCACTTTTGCAATCTATGGCAATTGGACTGCATTTTCTCACTATGACTAATTTACTGTACTTCCTCAACTTCTGTCTAACTTCTCATATTAGCAGTTCACTGCTACAGTCTGTTACAGTCTTATTTTTCAGAGAGAATGGAATTTCTCCATATACTGGTTCCAATTATGCAGTCTATTTGATTGTGTATTGGGTATACTATAATGTCAACATGGGACTCTCCACACCAACAAAGTTGGTGGGGGGAGCAATTTGCCTCTCCCCCTGAGCCAAGAGAATGGGTGGTTCCATTGGAACCATCTAGAAGAGGGCGGGGATTGGCTGACTGGTGCAGCCAGCCTCTCACCTCACTCTGCCTCAAGACTTCAACCCACCACGCCTGCCCATGGGTAGTATAAATGTTTGGTTGCCTTCGGGAACCGGGTAGGAATTTTTTGCCCCCTAAGTTCTGGGGTTTTTTTTTTTTTGCCTACCCTATACTGCTATTAGGGGCTAGCTGGGATGGTGTGTTTTAAATAGGCTAGCATAAATAGCATAGGAAAACACTGATATTGATGCATACACAAGGCACCCCTTAAGGGTGGGGGTCATTGCACAACAAACACTCACCTAGAGGTCATCAAATGGTTGAGGGGAAATCACATGACACAGAAACGGGAGAGTCTGATTCACTAATTTGAGACAGGCTTCTCCAGACCTTTACAGCAGAGGTTCCCTGGCTGGAGCTCAAGGGGACACAGATATTTCACACTGAATAGCCGAGGGCGCTGCCTCGGCTTGGCCACCAAGTTCCTAGACACATAGTTTAGTTCAGTTAAAGTTAAATAGGTAACATTTAATAAAGTTGCCCAAATTTGAACCCAAAACTCTTGTTGTCCAGTCTCATTATTTCAGGGGTCAAGAGGCAAATGCTTCTATTCAGTAGTTTGCAGTGAACAAGTTGCTAGTTTGAAGAAATTTGGTAAGAAATGTTCCAGTTTAACATCTTAGTTCTAGGTAAAATATTCCAGTAGTTTTTGATTCTGCTTTGGTTCCTACCACTAGCACATGATAATCAATATGTGTTGTTATGATGTCGGTGTATAATCAATTTATTCCTGGGTGCCAGTACAGCTTCTTTTGGATTCTTCATTTTCCACTTAAAGCATAACTTAGATCAGTGGTTCCCAACCAGTGGTCCACAAGAACTAAAATATGGTCCATTGAACATTTTAAAATTTAAACCTTTATTCACAATGAAACCATTGCTACATGGGTGGCATTGGCAAGTAGGAAATAAGGTGAACACAGGAGGCCAGGGGAGGGCAAGTGATCGATGTCATGTGTCACTTATTTAATGATGATTGAAATGATTTTCAATTGTTATGAAAAAGACAATATAGCTATTGTTTGTTATGCTTATACTTTTGGTAGGATTGTTGGGAGGTTGAAGAAGAAATCCAGGAAGAGCTCATTGAATTTCAAAATGATCGAAACTGCAAGGACACGATTGAATCTGATTCTCTTTAGGAGTTTTGGTTTAAAAAAGCAATTTTTATATTCAAATTTGAGAAATCGCCTTGCACTATTTTGTGCTTTTCTCCACAACTTATTTATGCAATCAAGCGTTTTCTGCTTTGCTAGTAATTAAAAAAAAAGTCCAGGAATTGATTAAAAGTAATTTTAAAAAGTCCAGGAATCAATTGATGATATGCGTGTAGTTTTGAGCAATAATACTAGCCCCAGGGTTAATAGTAGTAGTAGTAGTAGTAGTAGTAGTAAACTTTATTTATATCCCACCACAATTTCCCCTAAAGTACTCGTTATGTCTTACAAGGCACTCCAGGGTGCACATATACCCAACTTATAAAGAAGATGCAAGCTGAAAAATCACATTGATGCCAACTGAATTTAATTTTCTATTAAAATGTTATTTTTATATTATAATAGGACTCTCAATTCATGTTACTATGAAATTCAATGAATATGTTAAAAGTTTTGATTAAAGTTTATTTTTAGATGAACAGTTTATTATTCTTGAACCCTGTGGTCCCTGCTAACAACAACAAGAAATCAAAGTGGTCCCTGGTCAAAAAAAAAAAAAAAAAAAGATTGGGAACCACTGACTTAGATTGACAGTTTTCCATGAAGTTTTATTGACATTATTCAGTAAGACTTTGCTTTATATTTCCTGGTTACTTTTACCATATCTTGCCTCACTAGATTGCTACTTCCAGAATAACATTACACAATTATCATGTTCATTCATCTCATCTCATGCATACTGAATATTATGTTCATATGTTTCATTTCTTGTTTCAGAATTATTAGCTTCTTTGATTTCTTGATTTTCTTTCTCGTTTTCCATGTTCTTTTTTTTCCATTATACAAATTGGGTGTTTCCTTTCATGGGTGAGCATGAAAGCAGTTGACTTGGAGCTGCCTTGGGTAAAGATTTTGATGACTGACATTCATTGCACAAAGAGCAATGTGAATTGGTAATCCATTAATCACAAGGTTTCCCCCAGAAGAGGTCTCTGATTTCAGCTGTAATGTTCATAGATTTCATTAGTATTGTAGTACACCTGGAAAGACAGATGCATAATATTTCATGCAATAGTGAATGGAGTAGAAAGAATATCAAAGATAGTCTTTTGAGGATAATAATTTTACCTGTCATGCTTAAAGGTTATGTTAAATCATTTGACTGAGCAAGCGCCGTGCCTTTTTAATACATTTTTATTCTTTACGTTTGTAGCTTTTTTTCTTTCTTTTTTTCTTTAAAAAAATCTTATCTAGCAAGGAGAGAAGAGATAAATCAAATCACTCTTTTCAAGGACACCTTTACCATCTATGATAGCAAAAGCCACAAGAATGAAGATTGCCCAAAGGAAAGTAATTGAGATGGGCTCAGTTTATGAGACTTGGGACAAACATTATACAAACCTTGTTAACATCTAGTTTTTGTTTAGATCTCCTCAGATTAGGAATGAGGGGCAAAATTGGTTAATAAGTTATACTAGTAAATTTGCCCTTCCCTTTGCAAAATAGTAGTTCTCTTAGTGCAGCAATGCCATGCATTTTGATTGATGCAGATATAGATTTGAAGACAAAAGTACTGGATAGATAATTCAGTTGTGAACCTATAGTTTTCTGAACCTAACCCAACACATTAGAAAACAACACTACAGTAGAGACTTATTTCCATTGATTTAATTTCAATACAGATCTATATCTCAAGTACATACTAAAGTGGACAGCATTGGAAGAGCAAGCATGTAGCATCAACAGTTTTACTATGTATTTTGGAATATTCACACAATAGAAAACTACAAAAATATGTGTACATCACAAAAATACGTATAAAACATAGCATTTTGGAAACTGTTTACAAAAATATGCACAAATGTTTTTGTAGACTAATATGTAATTACCTTTGCATTTGCATTCCAGTTTAGAGTTAGGATGAAAGGCACTTAGCAATGGAAGAATGACAACAAAAGTAAAATTGAGTTCAATTGAATTCACCCATCCCAGGTGGCATTTCAGACAATTTTGGTGACAATCAATTTGGCAAGAAAGCTAGTCTCCAAACAGAAGAGCCACTATCATTAGGCATATAATTTAAATAACAACTATAGCTTTTATGAAGCACTGGCTGCTTAGCTAGAATAGTATTCAGTTGTCTAAATAACCTAGTAGGTGGTTTTATGAATAATGCTGAAAAATATAACTCATGCATCATCGATTCTTTCCTATTGCAGAACAATTAGAGTGGATGGGGAGAAAACTTATATAAAGTGCAGATGGAAAAGTTCCCAGAAATAATATTTTAGCAAAATGAAGGTATTTTTTCTTTCTTTTCCATACCTTTTAGCCTTCCTATGGTGCCATTAATTGTCCCTTGATTTAACGAACAGAAATTATGTTAGAAATTGTATTTGTCCATTTATTAATAAATATGGAATCTATGCTAGCTATATGCCCAGATTCATTATAGTTTTTAACTGCAAAAAAGCATTATTATAAATTTGTACCATGCTATTTTTATTTATCTGCACAGATGGTTTCATGCACTCCATTGTGAACTGCCATCCAAATAATATAAAACAGTGTTTTATCAGTGCATAAAACCATATAAATAACAGAGCCCTGTGCTGTCTTAAAGGCTGAAAAAGTTATTATTTATTTTAACATTTATATATTATTGTACGTGTGTATGTCCATGTTGCCTGTCAACTCATGGTGACCCCATGAATTTCAAAGGGTTTTCTTTGACAAGAAATTCATTGGTGATCTACCATCCAAGTACTAATCAGTATTTGCCGTGTTTAGCTTACAGAATTAAATGAAATCTTGTGCCTTTATGGTATTTTGGTTAATTAACCCAAGAGATTTCCAGGTACTGTACATACCATTTTCAATATAAAATTAAAATAGTCTCCATAGCAGTAAGTTGGACTGGCTGCAGATTTATTCTAGACTGATGACTGGCTAAAAATATGAATTTACAGAAGAAAACAATGGTAAGGGATGATATCAGAGGGAAATGAAATGTGCAAAAATGCAGATTGTGATGCTGTATTAAATTTTAAATGTCTGAGACATTATTACAGAGATCCTTCCCAAAACAATAAGATGAAAACAAAATATTAGTAAACTAAGAGCACATCTACATATAGCTCCTTTAAGAATCTTAATCAGTGAAAAAAGTAGAAAAAAACCCTGTATGGCTTGTTATGAAATATTATCCCCAAATTAACTAGTTACTCTTATAGTTCAGGGAAGGATTGCCTCTTAAATTTCCATTCCTTACCAAAAAAACAACATCAAAACCAAACCCTCTCAAAATGCTCCTAAAATAGATTTGCTTTCCAAAAGTAATCAGCAAAAGTAATAAATGACTTATTCCTCAGATAGAAAAAAAAATCTGTATGCTCATTATCTTCCATGTCACTTCCAGACTCTAGTGAGTAGAAACATACATTTGTTCTTATTATTGTAGAAAACATACAGAATATCAAAACTACAAGAAACTTTCAGTGCCAATTGTACTTTATTTTAAATAAAAATTAAAGCTCCAGCTATGGACTTTCCTGTTACAATAAATCTTTTGGGAACCTTGAAATTCTAAGCTATTTTCTTTCATCCAAGCCTGTATTCATAATCTTTTTTATTATTATTGTATAGATTAAATACATACAACAGACATCCCTCCATGATGAAAACATTCTGAGATAAGCACAAAGTTGCATCAGTAGGCTGATGAAACAGAAGCCTTCACAAACTCATATACAACAGGTATCTCTTGAGACAGAACTCAAACTGTGACATATGGGACATATACATTATTAAAGCAATAATGGTGAACTGATATATCTTTGCAAGTGATTGCTGTCAGTGTCTTGGCTGAATTCCTTATGGTCATTAGATGTGAGTGGAGGCCAAAGAAGATATAGAAGACAAAGCTAGTTAAGAATAGAGGCAAGCACTTTTTCTCTTTAGACATCTATTGATTAATGACCTATTCATCAGTTTCCCTAACTTTTCAAAAGTATAGCTCCTTTCCTCTGGTTTGTATCTTATTTACAATGTATACTAAACTTTGCATCAAAGGGAGAGTTCTTCTTGCTTCAAATCACTACTGCTGAAACATAGACCAGTGGTTTTGGGCACAACTGCCATCTAAGATTTTGATACAAGACAGCTATTCTGGCCAGTACTTATGAATTCGAGTAGACAGGGGAGCATTGTTTTTCTCATATTTGCCTGCTGGGGTTCTCTTGTTAAGGAATGTGATAAATAGTAGTACATTTGTTTTGCAAGCAGAAAGTGAGCAACTGCTGGTCTCACACCTGCATCCCACATACAGAAGAAATAAAGCAGGCTTATTATTCTTTGAAAAACATATGAAATAGATTTACTTAATAAAATGAAAAGTTTCATAACATCTCACTTTGCATTGAGATGTAGCAAGTCCTCTTCAAACAGAGAAGAGAGAACTGTGCACGGCAAAATGGGGGAGGAACATATTAAGATTAACAGCAGACTCACTGATTCAGGAACAGACACATTATTGCTAATTAAGGAAAATATGATTAATATACATTGAGCTTATATCACACCATTGAAGTGTATATGCCAACTGTTTCCATTCCTGAAGTTACTCTGGTCTGGCCATGGCGACATACGCCTCAGTTATCTCTTTGAATGGATGTACCATAATCTTTGTATGTTTACATTAGAAAATGCTTTAAAAAAAAAGGTGCCCCAAAAGTCAGATTGTTGATTTTTATGCATTTACAGAGAACACAAGATGTCCATACTGTGATCATTTTACAGGCTACTGATCTGGATCTAGCAGATTTTAAAGTGATGGTAACAAAGCAGTACACGAAGTAGCTCCACATTATCCAAAGGATCATATTTTTCCATATAGACTCACCCAGATTCTCACTCACTTAGGGCCAATCTACATTGTCCTCTTATTTCAGGGTGAGCCCTGAGCAGAAACGCAGTTCTTAAAGCTATTTGTTTTGCTGCTTGTCCTACCTTAGTTGGACATATTGGTTGTCACATCCCTGTTCTGTACCTTAGTCATTCCTTTGATTTCAGAAGCTCCCTCAAGCAAAAAAAGATACCTCCTTTACCAAAGAAAATGTAATGCTTGTGTAGCTAAGTTATTGAGGTCCTGTCATATATAGAGGTCAGTGGCACTTATATCACTATCTAACTTTAATATTTCCACCAACTTTTAATCGCTTTTGTTAAAATATTCTCCTTTTCTGCTAGTTTTATGTGGAACATACAAAAATGTTTAATGCAGCTACTCCTCTTTAACAAGAGAGGACATGATTCAGAATTGGTGTTTTGGGGAAAAGGATTATAACCACATTCAGGGCCGTAGCCAGAAAAAAAATTCGGGGAGGGTTGACAATTTTTTTGGGGGGGGGGGTTGAAAATTTCGGGGGGGGGGATTTCAGGGGGGGGGGAGGTTGAACCCTGCCTTCTAGCTCACGCTGAAGCAAAGAGCACAGCAGGGCGCAGAGCAGCCTTCAATACCCTGCAGCTCCGCTCCTGTCAACCACCTCCACCAAGTCTGGCCCCCTTAATGAGAGCATTCACCCCCCCCCCAACTTGGTTGCTTCACTACATCGGCTATTGCTGCAAGGAATGACAGTGTGAATAAATTGTCAATATTTGCTTGAGATAGTGCTTAAAGTTCTGGAGGGACTCTTAATTTTTTGCATCTCATAGACTAAGCATGGGAATTTGGTTAACCAGTTAAAATTCATGAGTAAACCAGTTTTTTTTCGGGGGGGTGTTGAACCCCTAAAACCACCCCCTCGCTACAGGCCTGCTTGCAGCAGTTGCTGCCCACTTGTTTGCAGGAAATCTTCTGCTTGCTTAATGATGCTTTTGTTGCCATACTGGCCTCTGCCCAACCAAATGTTGTGCAGCGCTTTGGCCTTTTGACCAATTGTTTTCACCCAATGTCCACCACCAAGCTTTGCTTTTCACCACATTTATCTTTGTAAGGAAAGGCATAGAGGACAGCAACAATCTCCTCCAAGTTCTCTGCAGATTCAACGATGGCTTGCAGATGAGTGAGGGACGTCTCATAGACTTAGCATGAGGATTTGGTTAACCAGTTAAAATTCATGAATAAACCAGGTTTTTTTAAAAAAAATCTGAAACATTTCGGGAGGGGTTTGAACCCCTAAAACCACCCCCTCGCTACAGGCCTGACCACATTGACACCTTGAAGAAGACATTTGTATTTAGAAAGAAGGCTGCAGCACACATCATGGTTTGATTCCGATATAATTCACTCCATAGAAGTGATGAGGTGACTCCTGAACTCTGATTTCAACTTCTTCTGAATCATTCCTTGTAAGCATCATCATTACAAGATGGGACAGCCTTTTAAATTTACACTCCCCTGCTAGGTATGGCACCCTCAAAATGCATGATCTTTTTTGACCACCTCAAACCCTGCTGTTATGAGTAGGAGGCATATGGAAACTGTGACATACACAGAGAGAGGGAAGGACTAATTGCACAGCTTGTGACAGACTGGAAAAACCAAAAAGGTGGCCACACCATCAATAACAATGTGCTTATTTCAAAGAATTCTCCCACTCATTCCACCTCCATCCAAAGAGAATTTCTTAGCATGGGAACAAATAACAGATTGAAATACAGAAGATCTGATTTTGAAATTTTAATATTTCCCCCATACTGTCAGAAACATCCTTGATTACTTCAAGGACTGGTACAATAATAAAGCATACTAAAGCATAAATTAACAACGCAGGAGCAAGAGTAGCTATATAATATGGATAGCCATTCAGTCTATAACCACTTTGTTTCTGTTCAACTAAATATTATGTGAACTAGACAAAAAGTGTCTTGTGGTCTAGTCTTCAGCTCACTGGGACAGATATGAGTTACAATGAACTGGGGGTGGGGGTGGGTATTGGAAAAGAAAAGCAATAAAAACATGGAAAATATTAAATGTCAAACTTACCATAAAATTTCATTACACTATAGTACAGTATTATTTATATCCACATGCATTAGTCAGTTGTGGGGAAATCGGGGATATATAGATAGGGGAATGTAGGGGATATAGAATGAGTAAATTCCACAAATAGTGTATTGGAGTTAAAAGTCACAAAAATCACCAAAGTCTATTGAATCAGAACACCTGACTTGTGTGCACAGTTTCTATAAACTTATATCACAGCATATGATTAGTTTAAGGAATAAAATTCAAAGGGTTCCTTATTCAATAGGCCTACTTTTGCAGATTATAGTAATGCAAAAGTCCAGTGAAAGTAGGGAAAAGGCGAATAAAGGTCCCCACTATTTTTTTTCAACCCGAGAGAAGCCCTCTATTAACCTCAGGGTCTTCTGGGGTGACTCTCTGGTCAGTTTTTAAAATAAACATACAACTACTCTCACTACTAAGTAATTCTATTTATCTGACTATTTACATTTGATTTGTCCCCTGTTTGCACCAGTTATTTAATGCTAGGTAATAAAATATGATTTTTTTAATATCTAAATCTGGGAAATTCACCACCAGCTACTCCCAGCATATAACTATTGGTGGGTTAAACCCTTGTGCGGGCAGGACTGAAGACTGACAGGTCACAGGTTCGAATCTGGGGAGAGCGCGGATGAGCTCCCTCTATCAGCTCCAACTCCTCATGTGGGGACATGAGAGAAGCCTCCCATAAGGATGGTAACACATCAAAACATCCGAGCGTCCCCTGAGTTTCCCCTGACACGACAAAAAAACCCCCAAACAAACAAACTATTGGTGATATTATTGTTATTGTATAACAGACAAGTACTCATACTTGCTTGAGTAATGCTACCTTGAAGACATTTCTATATTTTTGCCAGGTTATTCAAAGAATTCCTTAGTGCCCATATGAATTTAAATTTTGGATCTGTTCTTTGCTTCATAGACTCATTGTTTATGCTGTCCTATAAGAAGCTAATCTTTCTGACATTATCAAGTACTTTCATTTAAAGTTTATATAATTGAATTACATTTGTTCCATTTAAACATCTTTTTTCCTGCCGAGACTACATAAAATTAAAGTTTTGAAACCTTTTCATTTCAGCTGTATCCTATAATCTAGGGATTAACCGAATGCAGTGATTCTATGCACCTTTTTATAATATAGAGAGAATTTTGAATGCTGAAATAATGAAACAGGAGAATGCCAAGTTTGCCTTTTGGAAAGCAGGATTTCTTTTTCTTTATCTACCACTGAAAAAATATAGCACAGTAGTAATGACAGAGACAAGGCAACTGATGACACTAAACCATTCGAATCATTAGTTACTTCAGGAAGCAAGACTATCTTGTATGACTTTTACTGAATTTCCATGGAATGAGTGCAAATTTAGTTCCCAGTCAAAAATATGCTATCAAGTTTCCTTTGCTTTTAAACTATTGTTAAGAGTCATTCTTTTCACAACTGGCATAAATTTTGACAATTTAACAGCTTGTTAATGTGCAGGTACACCATTAAGATGACCCTCTATAACTGTTCGTTTCTAGGTCAAATGTTTCTCCATTTGGAATCCCCATATGCTACTGGTCTTGAATTTCCCTAAAACCCAACAACTGGGGATCCTAGTTTTGGAATTGTTAGGATTTCTGTACATAGAAAGTGTACAGAAAATACAATTCCAGTCACAGAATCATATAGTTCAGTGGTTCTCAACCTGTGTGTCCCCAGATGTTTTGGCTGTCAACTCCCAGAAATCCTAACAGCTGGCAAACTGGCTGGTATTTCTGGGAGTTGTAGGCCAAAACACCTGGGGACCCACAGGTTGAGAACCATTAATATAGTTGGAAGGGACCACAAATGCCATAGAGCCCAACTCCTATCATATTGTATATCCTATGATTTTGATGTAAACTATCAAATATTAACGGCGCTCCATGCAGTCATGCCGGCCACATGACCTTGGAGGTGTCTACGGACAACGCTGGCTCTTCGGCTTAGAAATGGAGATGAGCACCACACCCCAGAGTCAGACATGACTGGACTTAATGTCAGGGGACTACCTTTACCTTTACCTATCAAATATTGATGCAATATAATCACATGTTTTTCTAGGCATATTTTATATGTTTAAACATTAAATTTCCCCAAGTTCTTTCACAAATAATATTCTTAGACTACTCAAATGTATAGCTTCAAAGAGTTGCTGTTGCATTTTCAAGGATACATTTGATACTGGAGTTTTCACACAATCCACAAAACCACAAAACAGAGATGACAGGTTGGTTCTCATGGGCTTGGGTTTTTGCTCTTCAGGGGTTTTATTGTCTGCCCAAATGTGCTGTGTATGACAGCTAATTTGTGTAATACAAATGATGCTACCTTATAAGCTTTATCTCAGTGGAATGCTAACTAGAGCATTTCTTTGCAACAAAAACTCCAGCTTATTACCTGTAATCTTACAGAACAATCTTAAACCCTGCAGTACATTTTGAAAATAGAACTAAGATTGTCAATGGCTGCACAACTTCATTTCTTGGAGATATGACATTAAATTTTGGTTGTTGAAACCAGTTTGAAAATGATTGAGAGGTGGCATATCACTTTCTCCTTCTGATAAACTCTTACCCTTGTCTTCACAAAATCTTTTTTGTTGAGACTTCCAGTTTCTATGACTAGCATTTACTTCAACCAAGACATTTGCCATTTTTAGAAGCAACTTTGCCTCAGTTCTGCTTTTAAATCTCTTTTGAAATCACGTCAGTTCCAAGACAATATGATTAGAAACTTAGATCAGAATAGACCCAGATCTTAAAAGGATCACTTCACAACACCCAAAAAGATTTGGCTCAACATATGACTGCATCATATGGGCTAAATTGCCCATTATATCCCATGACACACATCTGCTTCCAGGGGGGTTCCATCGCAAAAGGGAAGAACCTGTCAGGGTTAGCAAAGTCCTGGAAGTTTTCCCTTGTAGCCAATAGTAAAAATCCAAGTTTCTCTCCTTGTAGTTGTGACATGAACACAAGATACCACACTCCAGATGCTCATTCCAAATACAGGAAGGCTTTATATTTTTCATTGTAATGTATACAAGATATTTACAACACCACAGTTCTCTCCAACCATTCCTCCAAAAAGCCAATGAGAGGTACTTCCCTTTTATATCATCTCCCATTGCACCAGCCACCAGCTGCTTTCTGCATGGTGAACCAGCAGTTTACTGACGGTGGCCAGGCCTCAGGTTTTGCTTCTTGTTGTCACCCAAGATTTCACTGTCTATGCAAACTCTGACAGAACCAGTGTATGCCACTGCAGCAGTAAGAAGGGGGGCTTCCTCTTTTATATAGAGATCAATGGGGGAAGCTGGGTGGCGAATGCTTCCCTCCATGGGATGAGGTAAGGGGGAAGCCAGGTGATGTGGGATGTGGGGTGATGGGTTCCCCATGACCCCACTGGGCCCCATGGATTTGCCACGACGTGTGACGAATCCATGCCAATGTGATAAGTTCCTTAGTCATGTTTCCAAAAAGCACCAGCCATAAAAGTTAGCATGAACTGCAGGCTATGAAAAATATGAATCATGAATAGTATGTTCACAGATGTTACTACTTGGAGGAAAACAAACTATTACAATAGTCAATAGTTCTAGATAGAGACATGGACCATTACATTGCCTTAGAATAAACCATTTGCAGAATTATCTGGTTTCAAGTATGTTGCTACTTCTCCACTCGCCCCCCCCCCCAAGATAGGAAAAGCTTCTTATTCATTGAGCAACATATCAACACCTGTAGAATATGGTTTCTAAAATTATTAGCCATACCATATCAACATTTCAATATGAATAATTGATCTTACCCTGAGTGTGTAGATTTTGATTCAGTTCTGAATTCTCCACCCTGAGACCTGAAAAACAGGAAAAAATTTGATAGTCTGGTAATGACATTTAAAGGAAATTTTGCAACAGTGCAAAATACTGCCTTTACAGTTTAATTACTGGAATTTTCAAGGAAGACAATAAAAAGTTAGAGTAAAATGTTTAAAACATCCACAAAACAACTAGTATCCAATTATCTGCAAAACTACAATGGGTGGTTCAAATACCCACATTCTCACACAGCCAGGAAAGAATAACTGAAATAGTTTATTCCTGGTTGTGAGTATAAAATAAAGTGTATGTCTCTACTGTGGCAGAGAGTGGAATTACTTATATGGCTCCCATACACTTTTATAACCTAACCACATCACTTGATTTTTAATCTAATTATTAATTTCAACAAGTTATTTAGTAAGCAGTCTTTGCATTTGTATATAACAATGATTTTCTCTTTTTTACCTCAGTTTGCAATATGTGACCTTGTGAGCTGTTTTCCTGATTGAGTAAAAGGAGGGGTTTTTTTTAGATTTATGGTAATTTACTGATTTTCTCATTATCAGTGCAATTCTTGTAGGGACTGTGGATGCAACTGGGCAAAATGTCCTCACTCTTAGATGTAGTTAATGAAAATTACTAAAGGGCTCAAGTGACAAGTTTCCAAGCAACCCCAAGCATTAGGATTTTTGGAACAAGCAAGTACTAATTGTTTTGAGATTCTGTTGCCTACTTGCCTCCTAATTAAAAAGTAACTGATAAGGATGATTGTGTACTAACGAGATTGCAATATTTTCTAGCTAATTTCTCAGTGGCATTTGAACAACAACAAAAAATCCAAAGTAACAAAGTAGCAAACAAACAAACAAACAAATTGCTGATTACAACTGTGGCTCCTTGAATAGAACAGTATTAACACCTGCTTTCCAGTGGCAGCAAAGTGCCAGTCTCTGACTTTCAGCCCTTTCACTTAACTTGTGCTTGGTATTTCTACTGTTTCCTAAATGTATAATGATGATTATTAAAATATTATTAGTCCCAGAATTGGTCCCAGAGTCCACTCTCTATGTTGTCTTGAAGACTGTAGAATTATAGTTTTAAATTATTTTGATGCCCTAACCTTCTATAACATGACGTTACCTTCATTCCCCAAATATCCACTCTTGTGCAAAAACCCTTCCATTTTTCATCTTTGTAATGTATTACAACTTCCTTATCTTCTCTCTTTTCAAATTTCTACTCAGCATACACACAGTATACTTAGTTTGTAATAAATGAGAGTTCTGATGTATCAAAGTGAATTCAGACTACATGTGCTGGGATTTTCATTTTTAGAATTTAGGAGAAAGGGGGATATAATTTGGAGCCTCAAACAGAAAAACACCATAATCCATCCTTTGTTCTCTTTTTCATCTCTCCCTAAAGTTTATAGTCAAGATGGACCAAATGTATATCCAGAGGCAGCCCTAGGTAATTTTCAACGGTAAGCAAACAGTATTTTGGCGCACCCCCTCCCCAACCAATCATTGATATATATTTTCTGTTCATCGTGGGAGTTCTTTGTGCCATATTTGGATCAATTCCATCATTGGTGGAGTTCAGAATGCTCTTTGATTGTAGGTGAACTATACATCCCAGTAACTACACTTGCCACACTTGCTCCCTTGCCTGGCCCGCTTTGGGTCCAGAGGCGTGCCTGAAGACCCCGGCGTGTGCACCAAAAGTCACCTCTTCTCCTGACTTTCTCCTCAGCCACTGGGACCAAGAAAGAGAGAGACAGAGACACAGAGACACAGATAGACAGAGACAGAGGTGGAGATGCCCACCTTTCCTGAAGGTAGGTGCAAAAACAAAGGAGGGAGCGGAAGTGGGAGATACCTCCAGCCGGAGGGGCTCTCTCTCTTTCTCTCTCTTGGTCCCAATGGCTGAAGAGAAAGTGAGGAGAAGAGGTGACTTTTGGTGCGCACACTGGGGTCTTCAGACATGCCTCCGGACCCGAAGCGGGCCAGGCGCGGCGGCTCCACCCCTTGGCCCACCCGCGGATTGGGGAGAGGAGAGGAGGCGGGTGGAGCGCCTGGGGATCGGGAAAGGGAGCTGGTCATGGGGAAGTGATCAAACACAGAGAACAATTGAGCGCCGGCTCTGCTTGCACACCCGGTGGCTGGGTGGAGCAGGAACGAGAGGGGCTAGGTGAGGCTCAAGGGCCCGGCCCCTTTGGGAAGAGGATCGTCCGGCAGCGAGGCAAGAAAGCCAAGGCGTTCCCCCCTGACTGCTAGGGCTGTTGTGAGCTGAGGGGGTGCTCCTCAAGTGGCGGTCGAGGGGCATTTACAGAGGTGCTTCTGTGCCTCTGGCAAAAAAAGTGTTCTGCAACCGCTTACTTCGCGTAATGGACGAGCCGCTCCTGTGTATATCTTCTCTGCTTTAATTTGCCTAATGTGTGTGCATGTGGGGAGATAATAATGACTTCTAAGAAGAGTAGGTTAAATCATTCCTGGGTGGGGTTGTCGATATTACCCTGCTTAAACCAGAATAATAATGCTGACAGACCTTTTTATAATTACCACTACCACCACCATCATCCAAAGAGTGCAACCATCTTCCTCTCTCCTCCCAGTCAAACCATTAAGTCTAGAGGTGGTGAAATGTGAGCATTTCTGTCTGAAAGAAAGCATAGCTATTTCCCCCCAAACTTCTTCATTGTCTTATTCTGCTGAACTAACAGAATCACAGAATTGGAAGAAGACCACAAGGCCCATCCATTTCTTGTTTTCTCTCTTGTGGATTCATGTTACAAAATTTCCCCCTATCTTTCCTCTCCTCTGATCTATCTTTGTTTAAACATTTCTTTCAGCCTTATCTTCTTTTCTGTCACTATTTTGTTGCATGTCTTCAAATTATTTCTGATTTATGGAGATCCTAGGGCAAATCTATCATGGGGGTTTCTTGACAAGATTTATTCAGAAGCAGTTTCCTCTGATCTCCCTTCCTTCTCCCTGGTCATCTGGGTCCCTTTGCTGATGGTAGCAAATATGCCTGGCAATGGCCAACAGCTCTCCTGAAACTTTGTGGCTGTCTGCCACAGTGACAGGAGCAACATAGGCTTGATCTGTCCTCTTGTCTCTTTACGTCGACAAGTGCAAGGGAAAGGGTATGGCAGTGCCAGCCAACGTAAGCAGCATACCAGTTTGCATTGGTGCTGGTCATTAGGTCCACATTCTGCCTGAATTCTGGGAACTCTGGAGCATTCCCTGACTTTGCTTAAGGTGGGACTCAACCTGTTCATGCCAGTTTCCAAACAAGGGAAGTATCCCAATTGTATTATTGAACGTTCATCCATAGTATTAAATTCAAGATTAAGTAATAACTTTAAAGCAAGTCAAAGAAGTAATGGCTGTCTTCAAGGGAAAAAAATCAGTAAAGCAATCAAATAAATGGAAGCTCTCCCACAAACACACATACATGCTATCAAAGCTACATGACAAATGAAATAGTACTGCTGTATAAACTACTATTGCCTTCTGAGGCATTGGCATTTAAATGTATATTTCTTGGAATGCCTTGAGAAAAAACTAGCTAAGGAGATGAATGGAACAAATGATCTAAGCAGTTGATATGAAAAACCAGAAGTCAAAAACACAGGTGCAAAATGAGAGAGCAATCATTTCTAGCAAGCACTGAAGAAGTGACATGATATGTCAAGTTTATGGCACAACCTGATGTATTCCTTCTGAGTTCTTGCTGTTTGCTTGGTTATAAGAGGAAACATTTCTTCTGTCAATTTGGTTTTGAGAGGTGTCTCATCCAGTGAGGAGAAAACACACTTGTCTTATGAAAATCAATATGCTATGAACTTTGAAACAAGGATTAAAACAGCTAGAAACTATATTACAGCCAATTCAATTCTGATAACCTTCAGAAAACTGTACTTCTTGGCTTGGAACTAGGAACGGACATACACTTATCCCCCATACTGAAGAAGTACCCCTATTAGTGATAGTGAGCTTTCTTATCTTAAATACAATCGTTGTTCCTGGCAAAATTCCGTTGGTCATTTCCTTATTAAGAAACCTGCTTGGCTTGAGCTGCTGACATACATACAAGGATGTCAACTTTGTCAACACATATTGTCGGGGCACCCCATTTCTTAAACAACTTTCTTGGTGGGCAAAACATTTGTAATAAGAGAAAGGTCTACAGAGTTCATTTGTGAGTATGGTTCAATATTTGAAGTTGCCAATTACAAACATTTCTAAACAGTTTTCTCTGTTATTTGAGCTTTTGCAATCCCATTCCTTGAATTTTTAAGGGGAAAAGAAAAAAGAAAGGAGAGGGAAAGAAAAGGGGGGTTGGAAAGTTTTACGGGTACGAAAGAGGGAGGAGGGAAGAGAGGAAAGCTAACTATGGTTGAAAGGGTATGGAGATGGGAGTGGAGCAGCTAGAAGGGTAGGAAAGGTAAAAAAGTGGGGTAAAAATGGGAAAAAGAGAAAAAAAAAGGGGGGGGGAAGGCTTGATGAAAAACAAAAGGAAAAAAGAAAAAAAATAGCCAAAAATATGTAAAAATAAGAATAAAAATAAAATCTTCTTGTTGACTTCTGAATTCTTTTCCTGTCCGGGAAGTTAGTCTCTTACATATACGTTGTAATTAATCTCTCCGTCTTCTCATAGTTGTATCATGTCCATCTATACTTTCGAAAAAAAATTGCCTAGTAAAGTCCAAACTATAGGGCATTTGGGTTTGCCTTGATGTCCTTTCAAAAAATAAGTTAGTCTGTCCATATTCTTTATATCCATTATTTTTAATTTCCATTCTTCTTCCGTTGGGTTTTCTCTTGTCTTCCAATGTCTTGCAAACATGATTCTGGCTGCAATTATCATATAATTGAATAGAATATCTTGGTTCTTGTTCAAATTCATGTCTATTAAATGGTTAATTTTAATATTTTGATAAATGGTTTTTAATGTTTATGTATTGTATGTATTGAAGTGAATCTGTGTCCCGGCATTGAATGTTTGATCTGTATATGCTGTGCTCTGCTCTAAGTCCCCTTCGGGGTGAGAAGGGCAGAATATAAATGTTTTAAATAAATAAATAAATAAATAAATATTATCCCGAATAAGTAATATTCAGACTTCAGTTGAAATTTTATTTTTAAAATTTTCTGGATGTTTTCATGGATTATTTTCCAATAGTTTTTGGCAATTTTGCACCCCCACCACATATGGAAGAAGGTTCCAGATTGAGTACCACAATTCCAACAACAGTCTTTAACATTTTTGTAAAATTTAGCCAATTTTTGTGGTGTGATGTACAGTCCCATTCCCGAACAAAAATATGATCTCAGTGCAGTGAGTTTTTATTGTTGTCCATGTTCTAACACTGTACTTTATAGATTAAGGATTTCCTAATTTTATACAATTTAAAATGATAAAATGTCCAAAAGATTCTACTTAATTCCAAAAAGAAATAAAATAAAAATTGGATATGATGGAAATAAAATTTTAGTTGTTGAAGCATATGCAACTTTTAAACGGTACAAGAGGAATATATTGCATTAGGCATGGTTAGGTCCAGTCGGAATCTTTGTAATTAGGATTAAATGTGAATCAAATTCCTTTTTGAAGTGATTTTGAAGCAATGTGGGAACCTGGAAGTATCCTTGCCATTTCGAAGCCACTGTCGCCATCTTTGTTCTGACTCAGAAAGTGAATCGGAAAAGACCAAGCATTTGGAGGCAAGCAGCAGCTTGCATGCTGGGATGTTTGCCTCCAACAAATGAGGGGAAACCATGTGGGGAGGGGCAGGGTTTCGGCACAGCACGCATGACTCGTGGGCTCATTGCCAGCCAGGGACACAAAGGGAAAAGGACTTCCCCCCTGGAAGGAAAATTCACTCCAGAAAGAATGTGGGGAAATGGAGTCTCTATTGAAGCTTATTACCACAATGAGCCAATTTTTCAAAGGGACAGGAAATCTTCTGAACAGGGGCACAGACAACAAATGTCACAGGGGTGCTAACCCTTCCATATGTTATCCAAAGTGTTTGGATTAATGCAACAACTAAACTACATTATATGGCAGTGTAGATGTGCCTCAAGTTAATTAGTATAAACCTTTTTCAACTGAAGCAAACTGGGAGTGAAGGAGGAAATTTAAGAGAGAAGACAAAATAGGTCATTTAAAAACCAGATGAAAGTGTGGAATGCATGAGGATTAAATGGGACTATTACTGCCAAATCAGTACAATTAGAGGGTATGCAGTCTTAAATACTCTCTTAAAAGCCGCCAGAGAGTTCAACCTAATTGCCATGTGGAAAATAAATTCCAGGCATAAGACAAAAAGTGCTGACAGTGAGAGAATGGGGTAGAAATAAAAACAGAAGCATAGATCATATTTCAAAATCAGTTAGGTATCTGAAATATTGAAAGACAATGAAGGAGTACATAGTGTACTCTAAGAGCTTGTCTATGTGAATAAAAAAATACATGGACTCACTTCACATTCAACATTGACAGTCTACATGATACACGTGAGTATCCTGGGTTTTCTAACCTTAGCCTGGCTTTGCTCCACTTTAAATAAGGTTGGGGGATATGCTGGAGTTTGCAGGAAACTTTGTAATATCTTGGGGCTTCATGGTCATCTGAACAGCTCGATCAGGTCTGTTTTGAGTCAATGTATTACCCAGATGGCCACTGCTACCATCTCCCTTCCCCTGAACCGATCAATTGCCTTCTCTGTGTCACTGCCACCACTGTTTCTAGTTGATCAAGGAGCTCCATTTGAGTTACTGGCAATCTTCCATACTGATGTTTATCACCTCCTCCTTTTTGCTGGCACCCTGAGCATTCCAACTGGAGATCAGTTGTTACCAACAGTGCTGTGGAATTCAAAGAGGTACAAATGGAGGGCAAAAAAGAAAAATGTGTCAAGAGGTAGGTGAGTCAAGCCTACTCTTGTCGGGACCACCTCCCATCTGGAAATCAATGTCCTCACTGCAAAAAAAAGCATGTCGATCCAGAATAGGTCTCTACAATCACTTAAGAACCCAGTGCCAAGACCTTGGAAGACAATCAGTAATAATTGGCCAGTGATGATGATGACAGGCACCCTATTTTGATATAAGTAGAGGAACTTGCAAAAGAGAGGAGCTTGAACAAAGCTACTTGAATGGCTAGGAATTTTGACAAAAGGTAGAATCTAGTGGGAAAAGTGATATTTACACCGGGATTGTGGCGCAGCTGGCTGAGTGTCAGCTGCATTAAGATCACTCTGACCAAAAGGTTATGAGTTCGAAGCCAGCCCGGGCTGGAGTGGGTGTCCAGCCATTGTGTAGCCCGTTGTCGACCTTTGCAACCTGAAAGACAGTTGCATCTGTCAAGTAGGAAAATAAGGGACCACCTTGTGTGGGAGGCTAAATTTAACTAATTTATGAGTCCATAAAGAAAGAAGACTCCGGGGAATGTGGAATGCGGAAGAACTTCATCGGTGTCGTTGATGGACGATGAAAAGCAGCAGCTCCCCTGGCGGCCAGAAAAAAAATTTAAATAGCCTTTGTCTGTTAAATGTTGTTTGTCAAACTGGCATTGAATGTTTGCCATATATGTGTTTACTGTAATCCGCCCTGAGTCCCCTGCGGGGTGAGAAGGGCAGAATATAAGAACTGTAAATAAATAATAAATAAATTTAACAAAAACCATTTTGTATCATGAAGACTGGCAGTGTTCTATGGGGATATGGGAGACAGGGTAGATAAGTTCTAAGGTGAACATTGATTCTAACTATATATATATATATATATATATATATATATATATATAGTTAGAATCAATGTTCACCTTAGGACTTATCTACCCTGTCTCCCATATCCCCATAGAACACTGCCAGTCTTCATGATACAAAATGGTTTTTGTTAAATTTATTTATTTTGTTAAATTTATTTATTAAGATATCATATATATATATATATATATATATATATATATATATATATGATATCTTTGTAAGTTTCTGCTGGTTCAGAGTGGTAACCACACATTTTAAACAAATGTTTTAATAATTTAATGCCTCAACAAATTGTTTTAATTGCTGTTATTACTGTCGTTGGCATTGAATGAATGCCCGTTGTGAAGTCGCCCTGAGTCTCCCTCCGGAGGTGAGAAGCACAAGATACAAATATGCAAAATAAATAAATAAATAAATAAATATGGAGGGAAAAATTGTTCTAAAAAGAGGACCTTGAACTGAAATATGGAAGTGTACTCAGTCATTGTATTAAGAAGAGTGCAAAATGAAAATAGTCAAATTGAAATCAATTAGCATCAGAACTTTTGAACCAGATAAGGTAAGCAGGAGGCATGTTTGAAGACATTGCATGATGTTGTTTCAATGTAAATGGAAATTAAAAATTAGAATCTGTATTAACAGTGAAGTTATGATGACTAAGCAGATTGTGTTTTACAATGACTTGCTACTTCCTAGCGTTAGTTGTTTTAATTAATATAATCTAATTTCTAATTTTCAAATTGCTTTAATTGCCTACTAAAATAGCCACTGAAACTCACTTGAAACAGAAATGGGGTAAATTGAGGTGGGATAAAGAATGATTTATATTTAATGAATTGTTTTAAATCCAGAATTTTATCCCCTTTCCAATGTTTTTAACATTTCTATAACTTCATCTCAAAGGCTATCTCCACAATCAGTGTTCTACCTGACAAGGGATCCTGACCATGCCTGTGATGGACCATTGGTCTGGAATAGGGATGTCCCCTCCCCGCCTCCCCATGCACATACATATTCTCCCATCTGTAATCATAGTTTTCAGATTACATTTTGTCCATTTCAGAGGAAACAAGGTAGCCATATTTGCTCTGGGAAAAGTTGTTACCATTGTGATGATGATGATGATGATGATGATGATGATGATATATCAGGCAACGGCACGATTGAAGAGAAATGACTGGAAAAGCTGACACAATATAAGGATTTAAAGATCGAACGGAAAAGACTTTGGTACAAACCAGTAAAGGCGGTCCCAGTGGTGATCAGCACACTGGGTGCAGTGCCTAAAGACCTTGGCCTGCACTTAAACACGATCGGCGCTGACAAAATTACCATCATCTGCCAGCTGCAGAAGGCCACCTTATTGGGATCTGCACGCATTATTTACCGATGCATCACACAGTCCTAGACACTTGGGAAGTGTCTGACGTGTGATCCAATTCAACAGCCAGCAGAGTGTCTGCTGTGGACTCATCTTGTTGTGTTTCAAATAATAATAAACACCGCATATTATTTGAGAACACAGAAATGCTGGACCACTCTCACAACCACCATGTCAGACTACACAGAGAAGCCATTGAAATTCACAAGCATGTGGACAATTTCAACAGAAAGGAGGAAACCATGAAAATGAACAAAATCTGGCTACCAGTATTAAAAAACTCTACAATTAAAACAGCAAAACAACAGATGGAAAACAATCAGGGACAACTAGTCACCTCTCAACAAAAGATTGCCCCAGACACTTCCAGGCCATCAAATGCTAATCCAGGTGGTCAGTTGAAACATTCACACCTAGCTCCAGCAGACAAGAGTCCTTTGTCCCACCCTGGTCCTTCCACAGATACACACACACACACACACACACACACACCCTTTTCCTAGTTTCAACAGACCTCACTACCTCTGAGGATGCTTGCCATAGATGCAGGCGAAACGTCAGGAGAGAATGCCTCTAGAACATGGCCATGTAGCCCGAAAAAACCTACAACAACCCAATAATAATAATAATAATAATAATAATAATAATAATAATAATAATGACACAGTTCTGTGGCCCATGATTCACTGGAACTTATGTCACAAGTACCACCTGCCAGCAGTAAAGAATTGGTGGGATCATAAACTCACAAAGGTCGTGGAAAATGAACATGCAAAAATACTATGGGACTTTCGAATCCAGACTGACAAATTTTTGGAACACAATACACCCGACATCACGATTGTGGAAAATAAAAAAGTCTGGATTACTGATGTCGCCATACCGGGTGACAGCTGCATTGAGGAAAAACAGCAGGAAAAGCTCAGTTGTTTTCAAGACCTCAAAATAAAACTGCAAAGGCTCTGGCATAAACCAGTACAGGTGGTCCCAGTGGTCATTGGCATACTGGGTGCCAGCTCAAAAGACCCCAGCCGGCATTTGGAAACAATAAACATTGACAAAATTATGATCTGTCAACTGCAAAAGGCCACCTTACTTGGAACTGCGTGCATCATTCAGAAATACATCATACAGTCCTAGACACTTGGGAAGTGTTCGACTTATGATTTTTTGGTACAAAATCCAGCATATAGATCTCATTTGCTGTGACATACTGTGGTTTTGTGTCAATAATAATAATAATAATAATAATAATAATCCAGCATATAGATCTCATTTTCTGTGACATACTTACTGTGCTTTTGTGTCAGTAAAATAATAATAATAATAATAATAATAATAATAATAATTCATACCCTGCTTTTTCTCTCCACAAGGAGGCTCAAAGCGACTGGATAGCTGGTGCTCCTGCTCTTTCTAATTCACTTTTGTCCAAAATGGAATGAGATCCCAATGAACAATAGTCGTAGTGGAAGAGTGTTAACCACTACAATACCTTGGGTATGCATACTCTTGATTGAGTTTAAGCAGGCTAACACATTGATAAAACTTGAAGTAGTCACAATTTATCAGTTTCAATGATCTGGAGCAGGGGTCCTCAAACTAAGGCCCGGGGGCCGGATGCGGCCCTCCAAGGTCATTTACCTAGCCCTCGCTCAGGGTCAACCTAAGTCTGAAATGACTTGAAAGCACACAACAACAACAACAATCCTATCTCATCAGCCAAAAGCAGGCCCACACTTCCCATTGAAATACTAATAAGTTTATATTTGTTAAAATTGTTCATTTTAATTATTGTATTGTTTTAGCACGACAAATAAGATATGTGCAGTGTCCATAGGAATTCATGTTTTTTCAAATTATAATCCGGCCCTCCAACAGTTTGAGGGACCGTGACCTGGCCCTCTCTTTAAAAAGTTTGGTGACCCCTGATCTGGAGTAATACAATGCAGCTGTGTTTGTTCCATTGCTGGATGATCAATGAGTGATTTTGTCATTCCTCTCTTTAATGTCTCTACTTCAATTGCTGTTAAGCTTACCCACAATCCATTGTGAAGGGGGCATGTTATGATAGGTATTACTGTGGCCTTCTCTTCTTCAGGTTAAGCATGCCCATTGCCCAGCTCTTTAAATTTAAATCTAAAACTGGGCATGAAGATATTCCTCGGCTTGAGTTTTGAACCCTGATTTTGTATGATGTCTTCTGAGATTTCATATGAAGTATCACAAAACTCTGAATCTTGTGAGGTTTGCCAGAGTTTTAGTAGGCTTAACCTACTAAAATACTTAATCCACTTCAAGCTATGAGGAGAGGTGGGTAAGAAATAAAATTGTTGTTGTTGTTGTTGTTATTATTATTATTATTATTATTATTATTATTATTATTATTATTGAGAAGCTGTGTTTGGGCAGAACTTTAGTGCATTGCACCCGTACTTCTTTTGTAATATCATGCTTCCTATGCAATTCTCCAGACCACTCTCCTTCAGAGACCAGAAGCATGTTTCTTCACCTTTTTGTGATGTCAAACATTTTATGTGGATCCCCCCCCCCCTCACAAAAAAAAATCCTATTTGGTTGCTGCATGCAATTATATCACACAAACATATTTAGCTGCTTTGTTAATATTGGCAACATGGGGAAGCAGGGATGAATGTTTGAAATTTATGTTTTTAAAAACATTTTTTAAATTCAGGAAAAGGAAGTCCTGGGAATTTGAATGGTTTTGTGTGGGGTGGGGGAGGTTCAGCCTGCAAGTCTGGGTATCTACAGATTGGCTTATCTCTAATAATGTTGTAAAGGACCCCTTTTTCTGTTATTAGTTGACGTTTATTGGATATGTAATATGTCCGTTATGCCACAAAGTTGTGGCTGGCTATCATGTTTAATACATATTTTAGTGTCTGGTATCTCTGTGTTGGCACAACTATTGCTGCCACCACGAGCCATCCCAAACCAGTTAGTAAGGGCTCTTCTCAAGTGTAGCATTTGAACTATTCTTACCATTGGTACAACCAAAAGTTTGCCTCATGATCAGGACTAAAATACTCCTTCCATCCAAGTACAATTCAAATATCTTTACTTCAGTTATGTTTCAAATCTAGTCTGGAATGCAGTGGAACTAAATAGGATGAGCAAAACCATTATCAAACCACTTCATTTTGTCAACGGATAACCTCTAGTTTCAGCATTAATTATCCAAGCCTGGTTCAACTTCATTTCTGTAAGCCTGTTTATTAGATCTGTAAATATAAATTGTTAACTTGGTTTTATTGGGCTTAACTTGATTTTGGAAAGCATTGTAAATTATGTTTGTAAGCAGTTTAATTACTCCCATTACTTTGTTCAAGACAGTAGTTCCATTAGGAAAGATTCTAAAAATGTTATATATCTTGGACTAGATTTGCTTCTACAGTAAACAAATATAGTGGCTAAGGAGAAATGTAACTAGAACAACAACAAAATTTCCACAGTATTCTTCTTGGTTTGCTGTCTTTTTTCCAATCTCATTTGGAATGACAAGCAACTATATGCTGATTGTACCTGATGTGTTCAAAGGGGGACAATTGGATGAGTGTCTTTTCTTGTGATATATTTTATTTTAAACTAGCTGTCCCCTGCCATGCATTGCCGTGGCCGTCTGTTGATCTGCAAAATAAAGTAATAAGAAAGTGTTGGTTTCTAATATATGTAATGCTTTTATGCTTGTGGGTAAACAGTATTTCTTGCTGTTTCTTCGTCAGTGTTGATGTGGAGAGTGTCTGGTTTGCCCACCCTGGAACATGCAACATATCATTGTCCTTCTTTAAGGGTCCCTTTCAAATCTATGATACTATATCTCTCTGTGTGTGAATCATACTTATCTCTCTTTCTCTATCCCTCTCTATCTATCTAATCTATGCCTGGATGGCTCTTTGTCAGGAGGACTTTGATTACATTTTCTTGCCCTGATGAAGGGAGTTGGATTGGATGGCCTTAAGTATTTTCTGTTGGTCATGGGGGTTCTGTGTGGGAAGTTTGCCCTGATTCTGTCATTCATGGGGTTCAGAATGCTCTTTGATTGTAGGTGAATTGTGAATCCCAGTGACTACAACTTCCAAATGTCAAGGTCTATTTCCCCCAAACTCCATCTGTGTTCATATTTGGGCATATTGAGTGTTTGTGCCAAGTTTGGTCCAGATCCATCATTGTTTGAGTCCACAGTGCTCTCTAAATGTAGGTGAACTACAACTCCCAAACTCATAGTCAATGCCCACCAAACCCTTCCAATATTTTCTGTTGGTCATGTGAGTTCTGTGTGCCAAGTTTGGTACAATTACATCATTGCTGGAGTTCAGAATGTTCTTTGATTGTGTGTGAACTATAAATCCCAGCAACTATAACTTCCAAATGACAAAATCATAATTTTTGAGTGATGGTCACTCCTTGTGTTGTGAGACGTTTTGTTGCCAAATTTGGTGTGATTTTGTTCATTGGTTCTTTTGTTTTTAAGGTACTCATTATGCACAGAGCATTTTTATATATAAATTTGTTTGGGTTTTGAGTAATCATGATTTCTTTGTTCTTGGGGGAGGGGAAATAGAGATGGGAGAGGGCAGGAAGAGGTAGCCAACCTGCATTCCCAGGCTGCACTAGATGATTTTCAATATACCCACAACCAATTCTGCAAAGAAATCAGGGCTGGATGTCTACACTGGCAAAACTCAGAGGAGGGCCCAAGCCTGCTGAAGGATTTGGACTTTCCCTTGTGGTATTTTAACCCACAGTGAATCCACATTAAGCAGATTTCCCCAGGTCAAATCACATCGGTCTTTGTGTATCATGTAGATACCCACAGACTGATGTGATCTCATACCAACCAAAATGGAACTGTAAAAGTGTCCTCACTGTATAAGACGGGCATGTAAGGGTGCCTTGTCCAAACCTAGCCTTAACCAACATTCTCATGGGCTACAGAACATGGAACAATGGTGGTGTAACTCAGTTCATGGCTGATTAAAATGTTTTTGGCATTGTAATAGAAAAATGGGTACTGTTCTATTATCCAGGTGGAGATCACCATGGGGTGCTAGAGAGAGAAGGATAATTCATTTTATGGGGGGGAGGGGAGTTGAAGGAGGAAAACCATTTCCCGCATTTTGCTGGTTATCTCCCCCTTCTCATTTCATAAATGGGGTTTTTTCCACAATGGTGACATGGGTGGGGGGAATAACAGGAACTCCTTCAACCCATCCTCCAGCCCTGTAAAAAAGTACTGAAAAAGAAAATTATTTCCAAAAAGATCAAAAGTACTTGCATTTGTAACTGGTTCTACTTTGTATAACTTTATGTTATCTTTTTGTTTCATTCCATCTCTTGCAAAGTTTTTTGTGTAACGTTCAAACTCCTGTAGGAGATGGCATTAGTTACAGATATTGCCTTAGCAGTCTTGTACTTCTTAATCTTTAGAAACAAGGTGACTACAGAACTGTCTCTATTGATCTATTTGTGGACAGCAGGCGTTGTAGTTTGTACTGTTGTTTTGTGTGAAAACATAGAGAAAGTCTTGAGTCTATATTGCACACTTAAAAGAAATTCTTTTTAACAAGAGAAAAAGGCTTAAAAAGAAACATGTCTCTGATGTGGTGCAATTTTTTATATAGCAGACACTATTGACAGCTCAGGATGGCTTGTCATGACATGATGGAAATGTTGTGTGTATTGCCAAATGTTTTCTGGGAAAAAAGTACTTCTCTTTTTTTAAGGACATGTTTCTCTTGAGGGCATCATTAAATTGAGGTTTCTAAAACTCTTTTGCACAAGATTTGTCTCCAAACAGTGCTCTTATATACATGCAATGTAGTTTTAGGCAAGAAAATCTGCGTGTCAAGCCCAAAGGAACTAAATGAGTTTGAGCCATTATCATTATATGTTCTGTGCTCAACTGAAATACCATTAGTTCTCATTAAAAGCTATTTTTCAAATATTCTTTCCAATAAGTGGTTTGTTTTCTTAATACTTTACTGTTCAGATCAGCCAATTTGGAAGTATGCTGCTTCAGCATAAAACATGTAAACTTTAGTATAACTGTATCATTATAAATTTAGGATGCTATTAATTTTTTCAGAGAGTTCTATAGTTCTCGCCATGAGTCACATCTTTTGGTGTGGTGATAGGATTATTATTATAATAATACTTTATTTATAACCCACCCTATCTCCCTGAGGGGATTGTGGTTCTGGTTAAAGTAAACCATATTTTACTGTAATGCATCTACTCACCTATCTATGAGAAATAGACCTCCAATTCTGATATCAGCTAATACTAATAAAATGCAGGTACTAAGTATGCTCTGAAGGAGGAGGATGATATAATGACATATGTAGTTGTTCTGTAGCTGATCTTATTGGATAAAATGAAGTTCAGAACTTATAAACTCCATGTTAAACACAAACACACTAATTGGAGATTATTTTGTCTTGACATTCCATACATCAGACTTTTCCAAATCAGCAACATCCAAATGTGCTGGATTGCATCCTCCAGGATCTCTATCAATGCTAGCTGTGGATTAATAAATTGTATCTAATATAACTTGGAAGACACCAAGTTAGGGAAGGTTATGCTGCTCCTGATGGCACAATAGGTTAAAGTATTGCACTGGCAGGACTGAAGATCGACAGGTCATAGGATTGAATCCGGGGAGAGCGTGGATGTACTCCCTCTATCAGCTCCAGCTCCCCATTGCAGGGACATGAGAGAAGAGACAAGGATAAAACATCAAAACATCTGGGCATCTCCTGGGCAACGTCTTTGCAGACAGCCAATTCTCTTACACCAGAAACAACTTGCAGTTTCTCAAGCTGCTCCTGACACACACACACAAAAGGAAAGGCTATCATAGAGTAATATGGGAGGAAACACAAGAATTCCTTGAAGAATGTACTCCCCTCTCAACAACACAGATACATAGATAGGCACTAGGCATAGTTAGGTTTGGTCAAAATCTTCATAATTCGGAATAAATTCAGAAAGATTTGCTTTTTGAAGCAATTTTGATGTTCTTAAAGAAACTGGAAGTCCCTTTGCCCTTCCAAAGCTTTTTCCGCCATTTCTGTTACCCAGCAGCAAGCGAGTTGGAAATGATTCAGCATTTTCCCGCTTCTCTTCCCTGGCCTTGGCTCAAGCCTGGGGAGCTGTGTTAAAGCAGCCTGGATGAATCCCCCCCTCCTTTCCCCTCGCATTCTGCCTAGATTCTGGGAAACTGTGTTAAAGCAGCCTGGATGAATTTCTCCCCTTCTTTCTTTGCACATTCTGCCAGGATCCTGGGAAGCCATGTTAAAGCAACCTGGATGACTTTCCCCCCTCCTTTCCACTCACATTCTGTCTGGATCCTGGGAAGCCATGTTAAAGGAGCCTGGATGAATTCACCCCCTCCTTTACCCTTGCATTCTGTCTGGATCCTGGGAATCCGTGCTAAACCAGTGTGGATGAATTTCCTCACTTTGCTGTTCCTCCTGCTTCAGTCTTTCACTAGAGAAGCCTGTTAAATGGCTGCAGAGACTGCTTTAGAAGAGGCCGGAACATCTCCAGCAAGCTCTCCTGCTCCTGCCTTTGGGGCTCCTTGTGAGGAAGACTGCAACACCAGGCCATTTCCAGCTGGTCAGACTAACCAACTCCAGGAGGGTGCAACTATACAAACTGAGGCAGAGGACTCTAGTTACTACATCATTCTAACCCAGGAATCTGTATAACAATTACGGGAAAACTGTGAAGTTAGGAAATTATGATGCAATACTTTGTAGGATTTTACTGTATTACTGTTTTAATTTTAGGTTTTATAATTTTATATGGTATGTTTATTGTTAGGTGCACGATGTGGCATTTAATTTTAGCTGTAGTTTGTAAGCCGCCCTGAGTCCCCTTTGGGGTGAGAAGGGCGGGGTATAAATATATTAAATAATAAATAAATAAATAAATAAACCAGCGTGGATGAATTTCCTTGCTTTGCTGTCCCTCCTGCTTCAGTCTTACACTAGAGAACCTGCTTCAGTCTTACACTAGAGAAGCCTGTTAAACCACCATGGATGAATTTCCTCGCTTTGCTGTCCCTCCTGTTTCAGTCTTATACTAGAGAAGCTGTTTTAAACCAGTGTGGATGGATTTCCTCCCTTTGCTCCCCCCCTTTCTGGAGTAAAACAACTACTTTCAAAGTAAAGACCACCCAATGAAAAATGAAATAACACTTTCAAACCGTTATTTGGAATTCAGAAGTCTCAGAAGTTTCCAAAAGTTTTGAACCTTTTTTTCCGATGAAAATCAGTATTGATTTCTGAATCAAACCACCATCCGAAATGAGTTTTGAACCATATTTTTTTATCAAACAAGCCTAATAGGCACACCATAAGCCTGAATAACTGCTGGCTCCAGTCAACTGAATAGAACAGCAGGATAATTTAAGATGCCTGAAAGTCTCAGCTTGGTTTTGTGCAAGTTTAGTATCTATATCCCCTTCATCTCCCCTTATTTGTTCATGAAGGCTACCCACAGATAGGAGCTAAAATAAATTATCAACTATGTTTGAAATTTTCTAAGAAAAAGAAATCTAGCCAAATTCATTTCCACTTAAATGATTTACTTAAATTGGTATATTAGCATTAATTTTACATGCATGCTATTAATTGAAGTGTTACTTAAATAAGTTAGAAAGTAAGGAAGTAAGTGACAGTGGTAGAGAGTCAACATAATTTATGGTGTTTTGTTATGTCTTGGAAAAGGGTGGTGGTTTTCTTTGCAACATAACCTTGTATATAAGTTCTGTACAGTCTTAGAAGATTAAATCTGAAAGTGTGTAACCTTAGGAATTTTTATGGGATGTGATAATAAATGAAAGCATTAGTAGCATAGCTAGAAATCAGTAATAAACATGGATGGTATTTTCAAATTCCAGTATGGCAAAAAAAAATAGCATGCATATTTAATTTTTAAGTTCAATGGAAATGTAACAAATGTATTAGCTAAATTTTCCCCTCTTATCAATGTAAGCACAATTAAACATGAGTTTTTAACTTGTTACTATTCTATTAATTTTCTTGCCTCTCTCGGGTTACTGAGTATCAACAAGGAATAACTAATAGGCCTGGGTAACAACGGAAAAATTTGTTTCTAAAATCGATTTGTATTTGGGGTTTTTTTTTGTTTCGATATTTAAAATAATTACAAAATTTTCCCTTAAAAAAGTTCGGTATTTACGAAATTTCGTTATTATTAACTAATCGATTTGTTAAGATGGCGCCCACGTTGGCGCATGCGCAAAGAATTTACGAAATTTCGTAATTTTGTCGGGAATAACTAATCGATTCGTTAAGATGGCGCCTGCGTTAGTGCATGCGCAAAAGCGGTTTACGAAATTTCGTTATTGTTGATGGGCGAGCTAATAACGAATCGATTCGTTAAGATGGCTCCCGCGTTAGCGCATGCGCAAAGCATTTACGAAATTTCGTTATTCGTAAAAACGTTAATAACGAATCGATTCGTTAAGATGGCGCCCGCGTTAGCGCAATACAAAACAAAAAACCATGCAAACAAAAACATTTACAACATATGTTGGCAAAAGAAACATATGTTTCTGTTGGCAAAAGGAGCGCACTGGTTGGAACTACACAAATAATGAGCGAGCACTGTATTATGTAGCACTTTGTGTTGGCAAAAGGAGCGCACTGGTTGGAACTACACAAATGAGCGAGCACTGTATTATAGCACTTTCTGTTGGCAAAAGGAGCGCACTGGTTGGAACTACACAAATAATGAGCGAGCACTGTATTATGTAGCACTTTGTGTTGGCAAAAGGAGCGCACTGGTTGGAACTACACAAATGAGCGAGCACTGTATTATAGCACTTTCTGTTGGCAAAAGGAGCGCACTGGTTGGAACTACACAAATGAGCGAGCACTGTATTATGTAGCACTTTCTGTTGGCAAAAGGAGCGCACTGGTTGGAACTACACAAATAATGAGCGAGCACTGTATTATGTAGCACTTTGTGTTGGCAAAAGGAGCGCACTGGTTGGAACTACACAAATGAGCGAGCACTGTATTATAGCACTTTCTGTTGGCAAAAGGAGCACACTGGTTGCAACTACACAAATGAGCGAGCACTGTATTATAGCACTTTCTGTTGGCAAAAGGAGCGCACTGGTTGGAACTACACAAATGACAAACGCACACAAAGGCACACAAGGGTCTTTTCTTTTTTTAGAATATTTTTTGATTTTTTTAAGCATAAAAGAAAGGTATTTTTCAAAAATATTAAAAAATGGAAAATTAACAAAATGCTCGCCCTGCTGTGGAGCAAACAGCCACAGGACAGGGACAAATGATAGCACACAGCCACAGAAGGGTCTTTTCTTTTTTTAGAATATTTTTTGATTTTTTTTAAGAATAAAAGAAAGGTATTTTTCAAAAATATTTAAAAATGGAAAATTAACAAAATGCTCACCCTGCTGTGGAGCAAACAGCCACAAGACAGGGACAAACGATAGCACACAGCCACAGAAGGGTCTTTTCTTTTTTTAGAATATTTTTTGATTTTTTTAAGAATAAAAGAAAGGTATTTTTCAAAAATATTTAAAAATGGAAAATTAACCAAATTCTCACTCTGCTGTGGAGCAAACAGCCACAGAACAGGGACAAATGATAGCACACAGCCACAGAAGGGTCTTTTCTTTTTTTAGAATATTTTTTGATTTTTTTTTAAGAATAAAAGAAAGGTATTTTTCAAAAATATTTAAAAATGGAAAATTACAAAATGCTCGCCCTGCTGTGGAGCAAACAGCCACAAGACAGGGACAAACGATAGCACACAGCCACAGAAGGGTCTTTTCTTTTTTTAGAATATTTTTTGATTTTTTTTAAGAATAAAAGAAAGGTATTTTTCAAAAATATTTAAAATGGAAAATTAACAAATTAACAAAAACCGCCCTCGCTCTCCCAACAACAGACTTAAGGAATGCAAAAATGAAAGCAAATGAATCAATGCAAGGAATGAATCCAAGCTTAGCCAACCAAGCCAAGCCAATCCAAGCCGCCCTCCCGGACCTCCCGTCTTCTCCCTCGCCTTTGCAACAATGAGCAATGCGGCCACGCAGAGCCGCTTTTAAAGGGCTGCCCGCCCAATCACAATCAGCCACGGTGCACTGCTTGGGTGCTTGGGAGCGCCAGATTGGCTCCCAGGGCACCCAGCATCCTCCATCCCATTTCCGAAACGGGCGGAAGCTCGTAAAAAGGATGGAGGATGCCGTTTCGTTATTGAAAAACCCTTCCGGGTTTGAAAATATATTTTGAAATCATTTTGTAATTGTTAAATATAACAAATATTTAACGAATTACAAAATTAACGAACGAAACCGCCCAGGCCTAATAACTAAGATAAGTCACCAAACATTTGTCACAACTAATACTGCAGTATTGCAATGTATGAAGACTAAATACACTGCTGTAGGTAGCTGTGGTCATCTAGATGTTCTTGGACTATAATAGCTCTACTTCTGCACCACTGATTGTAATGGCTAGGACTGTTGGAAACAGAAGGCCAACAAAAGCATTGAAGTTTGCCATTTCATAGAATCATAAAGTTGGAAGAGACCTCATGGGCCATCCAGTCCAACCTCCTGCCAAGAAGCAGGAAAATCACATTTAAAGCATCCCCAACAGATGGCCATCCAGCCTCCATTTAAAAGCCTCCAAAGAAGGAGCCTCCACCACACTCTGAGGCAGAGAGTTCCACTGCTGAACAGCTCTCACAGTTAAGAAGTTCTTCCTCATGTTCAGGTGGAATCTCCTTTCCTGTAGTTTGAAGCCATTCTTCCATATCCTAGTCTCCAGGGCACGAGAAAACAAGCTTGATCCCCCACATGGCTACCATGTCTCCTCTCAGCCTTCTCTTCTGCAGGCTAAATATGCCCAGCCCTTTAAGCTGCTCCTTGTAGGGTTTGTTCTCCAGACCCTTGATCATTTTAGTCACTCTCCTCTGAACACATTCCAGCTTGTCAACATCTCCCTTCAATTGCGGTGCCCAGAATTTGACACAGTATTCCAGCTGTGGTCTGAGCAAGGCAGAATAGAGGGGTAGCATTTACTGACCTTCCAGCTATGTTCAATGTGGTCCTATAACTTTATTGTCGATTCTGTTGTGCTTACTCATAAGGAGTGTGTGTGAGAGAGAAAGAGATTAATTCATGCTCTTCCCTTTCCACCTGCTGGAATACTGTAAGGTCATAAGAGCTCAGTGTAAGGGCATGTCAGAATAGTCATGACCTTGCCCTGCTCTTTAGCCCATGTGCTTATAGTCTCCCAGTCAATTGATTTCATGGATGTTAATAATTGATACAAAATGCATAATCCTTTATTTTTTCTGATGCAATACTATTGAGCCTTTTCCTTTAAAATATTATTACATGCTTTGTCTATAGTAGTCCAACTGAGTCTGTCCCAGAACTGATTCAATGAGGTAAAAATACTTTCTAAACATTGTACAGTGATTTATGTGCACAGCATTATATGAATTTATTTCAAAACTGGATAATCCTGAATCACTAGAGAAAACCTGGCAGAAGTGATAGTTAACTGTTGCCACAGAAAAATGGGTTCTTAATCTGATTATTGATACACAAAGTTATCTTGAATGCACTATTTGTACAAAACATTTGCTAATTAAATGAAGTGAAACAAGTCCCTCTTGATTATGCATGATTGAAATCATTTTAAAGAACAACAAAGCTATACACAAATATGATAATAAAATACTGACATTCTTCAGCAGTGTATTGTCTTCCGCACAGAAGATAAATAATGTAGCAAATTCAAGTGTACAATATCAGGAAGGAAAGGTTCTGTAGACAAGAGAAACCCTTCATTTGCATGTATGAAACGTTTTAGAAATTCAAAGACATCTGAAACAATGAAGTGCCTACTCTTAAATATTGTATCACAGATGGTAAAATATACATATATGTGTGTGCACATGCACAATGCTCTCATTTAGAAAAAAAATCTTACATAGAAGCTACAAATACATATAACAGTCTTAGTTAACTCAGTCTGTCTATGTGCAGAAAAGAAGCATCCAGGCCAGATGCAGGAGAGATGCAATCTGCCATTATAAGCCAGCCTTTGTAGACAGTAAACCCTACTGAACAATATGATGCTTACTACTGAGTAAACTCATATAGGGTTATTTTGCCAGATGTTTAAATCCCTATTTGAGGGATTACATTGCACAATTAGAAGAAATGAGATCATTTAGATAGCAGGAACTTCAGATAGACAATGACTAATCACTTTCCCAACCTCTGGAGATGGGACTCTTATTGGACATTATCACTATGCCTAAAGGGCCATTAAACAGAATGTAACTTCCCATAAGGAGAAGTGGAAGAAATGAGCTCCACGGGAAGCAAGTTGATAGGCCTTGGAACAAGGAATGGAGAAAGCTAGAAAAGAAACTAGTTAAAACAAGCTGAATGTGTCCAAATGGACTTCTACACAACAAAGAGCAAAGCCCAGCATTTATGGTACCTCTAAAAGACTGTTGTTGTTGTTTGTTTATTTATTTGTTTACTTCATTTATATACCGCTTTTCTCATCCCTGGGGGGACTCAGAGCAGTTTCCAACATATTCATGGCAAAATTCAATGCCTTACAAAATATGAAAAACTAACATAAAACAGTAACATGGAGCTATAAATTAATTCATAAAACATAACTACATTTAAACATTTTAAAAGGAATTAAAACATATTAATATAAAAGCATGGTCCTGGCTGATCCAGTATAAAATAACAATTGCACATGATCTGTGTTTGTTTCTTGTCCTGCTTACTGCCCAAATGCTTGGTTCCACAGCCATGTTTTTGGGTTTTTCTTTCTGAAGGCCAAGAGGGGAGGTACTGATCTAATTTTATTGAGGAGAACATCTCATAGACAAGGGGCCACCACTGGGAAGGCCTTGTCTCTCGTCCCCACCACTCGTGTCTCCCCAGATGATCTTAGCCTCTGAGATGGTTCATAGAGGGAGATACGTCCAAACAACCCACTTGTCTACAACCCGCTTTTCTCTTAATCAACACCACAAAATAGTTCACAACAGTAAAAGACAATATAATGTATAATCCATACCATACAAATATTTGAAAAGAATTAAACATATAAGTCAATCAAAACAATTTAAAACACTTCAAAATAATTAACGAAATATCCTACATCATCCCTTCCCCAGCCTAGCAAACTCTTAAAAACCTGCCCGAATAGAAAGGTTTAGTTTGTAACCCCCCTCGAGCCACAAGGAGAGGCAGGTAAGTAAATAATAATAATAATAATAATAATAATAATAATAATAATAATAATTTATTTAGTCTGGCACAAGGAGGACAGCAGGGAGGAGGTCATTCTAGCCTCCCTGGGAAGGAAAGACCAGAGCTTAGGGGTAGCCACTGAGAAGGACATCTCTCATGATCTCACCAGGTGAGCTTATGATGGTGGTGGGGCCGAGAAAAGAGCCTCTTCTAGAGATTTTACGGCCCATGCAGGTGTCACGAGATACAATCTGTCAAATAGCCTGGATGTGAGCCATATAGGGCTTTATGAGCAGCACTTTGAATTTTGCCTGGAAACCAACTGGCAAGCTAATTGAGTTGTTGCAACAGGAGAGTTTGTGCTCCCTGTAGCCAGCACTGGTCAGTAATCAACAATTGATCCACAACACTGTACCTATTACAAAAATCCATGTTTGGATGTGACACGAAATGTAAAATTCAGCATCAAAAGAAAGAATTCCTTGGTTTCACAAACTCCCATCCCCCTTTCTCCTCTGATATGGCTGGAAGGAGATGGGAGTTTCCATTTCTCTGTTATTTTAATTAGAATTCAACATGTTCTAACCTTCTGGTTAACTTTAACTAAATTCAGCTGAAACAAGCAGCAACATAACCTATAGTTTGACATTGGATTATTTCAAGTAGACATAATTAAGATTAATCACCTTTTATTTAAAGTGGGATGGCATGGCAAGCTGTGGGTATGGATGAAAGTTTGTTCTTGTCAGATTTATATTTCAGTAAAGAAATATGCATTTTGCATCTCTTGAGACTTGTAGCATAACAGTTCCCATCCCAGGATTCTGCATATATGTGATTTGTGTGATTTTTTGTTTTCTTAATGCAGAGATGAAGATCTGCATAAACTTATATGCATAATGAAACACGCATACATATGAAAGACACATGCTTTAGTCAATAGGCAATTCTGTGTAAAAATGAATTAACAGAAAATACATACAAAGTTATGAACTAATATCAGGCTGAAATTTGATCCTTGATCCTAGACCAACACTCAATGTGCAACATCACATTAGCTCAAAGCACTGATCTGATAATCTGGAGTAAATTCAGAATAAATCCACTTAATTTACTCTAATTCTCTAAAATTTATGCTAGCCCCCAATGCTAGTGTCTCCTATTTCTGTTACAGCTTTTTCTATGATGGGATTGTTGTTGTTGTTGTTATTTTCATCACACTAACATGAAGATATGTTAACTTTGAAAAAAAAAATCTCAAGAAATTTATGACGGCAGCTAAGCATCAAGGTTACTTCCCCCCACACACATCTTGAAGCTGTTTGAAGCTAATAAATTTGGTGTAATTAATGATTTGAAAGCACTGAATCAACCACCTTATGAATATATCAATTCCAGACAAAAACTGAGTCACTGCTTTTTGTAATACAACCAGCCTTAAATATCTATGGAAAAAAATGATACTTTCCTGTTAAGACTACAGTGTATTAAACCTCGCCAGCTTTGGTAATACTTATTTCTAGATGTGTGAAGGATTTAAATGACAGATGAGTGAAGGACTACATCCATGGAGATGATTTATGCTCATTCCAAGTGAAGTCAGACAAAAATGTGCTGTGAATTCGGAACCAGATTGACACATGTGCTTCCAGCATCTGAATTGTCCCTTTTTGTAATAGCTATGACTTGCAAAAAGCATTTTTCTGATAAGGAAAATGAAAGAACATGGGAGAGAAAAAACTGAATTTTCAAAAAGGACACAGGTGCTTTTGTAAATGTAAAACTATTATTATCCAAAACAAATAGCATGCTCTGAAAATTCCCAATGGATTTTAGATGGCATTGTAATGGGGTAAGAGAAATCCAAGGTAAGCCAATCCAAGACCACCTAGACTATCCAAGTCAATATATTTGACATAGTGAATGACAAAGTCACAGAACTAAGCCTCGTTGAAGATCTTGGTGCAAGTAACTCATATTAAATACCAGAAGCTTTCCGGTTTTGACATCACATGGGCACTAATGGGAGGCAATGGAGTAATCTACATATTTGAAATGCAAGTCACATAGCTTTTATGCAGTGGGGGAGCCGAGATGCCAAAATGCAGTTTTCATTCTGATTGAGTTAAATGGGATTTAAGCTGCCTAACTGTGTGCTGGATTGTAGCCCACAACTGGTGCTGTTATAGGAGAAATGAAGCTACTTGTGATGTTTTTGTTCCATCAAAATCATGAAACTCTTCAAAACTACCAAAGAAACACCAGGTAATGAGAATGCAGCTAACATGCCTTTCATCAGCTGAAAATCTTTAATTGTAATTGCAGTATGTAATGGTGTAATTAGTTGTCTAAGTGACAGGATGGGACTAAATCTCCCTTACTGGTTGTTGTTGCTTTTTTAAAGGACCATTAATTCTTCTCGAATCTTTTCTTTAGAGGAACTGAGTGGCACGGGAACACTGATAATTTTGAACTCCATGAGTATCTAAAGCAAGCAAAAAAAAGTAAAGCTACTTGATGATAGAGGAAAAATAGTGTTCCTTAAAATAAAAGACAATATATTAAGAGGTTTTGCTGACAGGCAAGAGTTTATCTGCAAGCTGGCTTCAACCCACAATTAGGCCTGGAGGATCACAGTATTTAAAGATTATTTATCAAGTACCTAGAGTAGCTTGGAACTAGGCTGCATGCCTACAGTCTCCAAAAGAAAAGATCCACCTAGAGAAAAAGGAGGTGGGAGACAGGTGTTCTTTGTAGTCAGAATGAGAAGGAGGATACTGGGAAGGATTTGAGCTGAGATGTCCTCTGCTCTTTCCTATTTGTGATCAGGGCAGAAGACATCTCGCCTCAAAGTGCATTAATTGAGACAGACTGTGGCAGCTCTTGGCTCCAATGGTTAATCTTTACTGGTCTATGAACCTTCAATGGCAGTGAATCTTCATCTGTACTTAAATGAACCACCCAAAGTGCTAAGACAAATACAGAATTTTCAAAAGCTCCTTTAAAGTTTGGATTAAAACCTGTATTGGATTCAACACCTTACTGTTATTAGAGCCACCCGTTACCACTAGTTGTAGATTATGGGCTGCAGTACGGAAAAGCTATCACAATTTATCCTTTCTCGTGGGACTTCCAATGTCATAGTGGGATGGTTCCTCTTCCACCCCCAGATTTCACAGGCACATCAAACCTGCTTCTAGTTAATGTCAAGCTGTGTGTGTGAAGCTTTAAAGCTTTTCTCTTTTCCTTCTACAGCTTGTCAAAATGGCTAACAAAGCAAAGGTTTTCCACTTTTCCAATGGCATAGAAATGATATGTGTGTTTTGAGGGGAGGGGAGAGAAGGACAGTTTAATGAAATACTGGGAACATATCTTGTCTCTGGAATGCTTACACACAGGGAGAGACTATTCTATATGAACAAATATAATCCAGAAAAGGGTGGGTATCATGTAGATTTTCAAATGCTATCAGGTTCAGTTCTCATTATTTGCTAACACTGAACATATTGCCTAGAAATGATTGAATTTAGGAATAATTTGGATGGCTGCATGGCAGTAACCCATGTAAACCCTTTCACACTGATTTTCATGATGTAGGATAACAACTCAGAGACTTGAACCATGAAGCAACATTCTCCCCCATTCTACTGGTACATCAATCTCTGACAAGGATATCACGTTCTTACCTGCTGTGTATGTAACAAAGGTGAAAAATGACTCAGAATAAATAAATGGCAACTCTACTTCAATACTTACATAGGTGAGCAAATAGGGACTGCAAACTTTCAAAATCTGAAACTGTCCACTTAGGTGGCTGAGATATTTGCTTTCTGATAATTTGATGTACACAAACTTTGTTTTCTGCATGACAGGAGCTTGGACTAGATGGCCCATGTGGTCTTTTTGAACTCTATGATTCTATGATTCATGTTTGTTTTTGGTTTTTTTTAAAAAAAAACACACTGTGTATAAAATTAACTTTCAGGCAATGTGTATAAAGTGGATATGAAACATTAATGTTTTCAGTCCCATATCCAAGATACCTCATATACAAATAAGTGTTTACTGTTTAGCTTATACAGGCAGTTTCCAAGTTATAAATATCTGACTTACAAATGACTCATAGTTAAGAATGGGGGTGAGACAAAGTGAGAGAAACCTCCTTCTAGAAGGGAAACTCACTCCTGAAAGAGTTATCATGAGGAAATAAAGGTGTCACCACTGAAGCCAAATTTTTCAAAATCCAATTATTACAGACACAAAAAGTGAGGTGAAATCTTTTGAACAGAGGCACAGGCAGTAAACCAAATGTCACAGGAGTGTTATCCTTTCCCTATGCTATCCAAATCTAAAGAATAGTCTTTTGGCTGTAGTTGAACTTAAAAAATGTAACTGTTCCAACTTGCACACAAATTCAGCTTAAGAACAAACCTGCAGAACCTATCTTGTTCGTAACTTAGGGACGGCCTGTATATTTTTTTTATTTTAAACTATTTAAATTGTTGTTTTAATATTCTTTGTAAACTGCACTTATTTTACTATTCACAAGACAACAATAAAATAAATGTCAGAGATGGAAAATCTTCTCTACATTTTCTGCTAATAAGGAAATTTCAGGCTGATTAGTGAAAAAATATCACTGCATCTACAAAATGATCATATGCTTACATGGCCAGCGTAACATACAAATATAGAGATTCCAATAAAAAAGGGAAATGGAGAACTTTCCCTAATTAACAAGAATCTCCTACAAGATGAATGAAAGATACATAAAGCTCAAGTACAAAACTAGTGGCAATGCCTTATTATAAGATGGAAGAGCTTTTAAAAACTACCAGGGAATAATTGTCATATCCAGATCTCTCAGATTTCTTCTGGTTCAATGACAAGTCTATCCGAAGCTACATGGCTCCACAGCAGCACATGAAGAAGTCATCAAGCTAGTTTATCTCTTTATTGACTGGAGTAACTCATGGTTCAGGAGCCCTGTGGTTATGCAGAATCAATAGACTTTGCTATGACAGGAGACATGATGTTATGCAATAGTAATTATAGTAGTGATTTTCTCACTTTAAGATGCATTTTATACAGAAAATATAAAAACTGAATTATGTTCAGGAATGTGTGCTGTGGATATGAACTTTCAGGAAGCAACCATAAAAGTTTAACAATTAAATTTCATATAGAACTGCTTTTGACTATTTATAGATGAATCTCTTGAAAAACACAGAAGGGCAGATAATGTACTGAAAAGAATAGTTGTTTCCTGAGATGTATCCAGGTTGTGAAAATGGCACTGTGCCCTTCCACTTCCTGGATCACTAAGAGAAAAGCCTTTCTTCTACATCAGAATAGGGGAGAAATGCTGAGAACAGTCATACAAAGTAATAACATTAAGAGAACAGTTTAAAAACATTTTTAACTAACTGCTTTCTACAACTTAGCTTAAAAGGAATTTTGATATTGTACAATTGTTTTGTTAAGGAAAATTGCCTATGACATTTTAATACCCTTTTTAACTAAGCTAACCCATTTCTTTTGAGAATGAATTATCTATAACATAAATGTGAAAGAAGTACTGTACATTACAGCACAGATACACAATTTTCATACTAGAATATCTGACAATTCACATGGAAACATACACTTTGGACTTCATCAGACGGGGCTGGGGAAAACAGGTCTTTGCATGGAGTTTCATGGGGTTCCATCTTTAAAGAAGACAGAGAATTCACACCCCATCACACAAGATCATCTTCTCTGACTTCTGATTTAGTCATCCACTTAATTACCATCACTCAGGCAGGCATGTCTCCTGCCATTTCAAGGATACCAGCACACTTTTAAAAACCTACATCCTTTCTGAGACACCACTTTCCCTGAGGTCATTTGCCTTCAAAACCCTTCCACCGAAGTATAGTTAAGGCACCTTTCTTAAGGCACCATTTTCCATGGGGTCGTTTGCCCTCAATATCCTTCCACTAAATTATTGTTAAGGAACCCTTTTTAAACACTTTTCTTTTCAGTGGGATCCACACCATCTGAAGGAGCATTAGGAGTCCACAAGGACACCCACATGTTCATGTCACTAAAATCCTCTAAAATGGGGAAATCAGTCAGTTTTCATTCCACTTTAAAATTAGTGCATTGAGTCATTTCTATGTGAATGAGGAGCTTTGATTGCTCCCAGATTCCAAAAACCTGTTTCTACACATTTTAGAAACTGAGTCCTATGGGAACTGACATGATGTATTCTTGGTGGGCTCCATGAAACTGAGTCTTTAAAATGTCTTTAAAGTGTGTAGAAACAGGGGAAATGTTTGCTAGTTATATGAATAGCTCACTTGCTTGCTACATTTGAACAGAAGTTTTATCTCTTGCTTTTGCAAAAATTCACTGGCATCACTAATGTGAGGAAAAAATAAACCAACTCAAACGTTTAGATTCTATTCTTCAAAATTGCTTTACTGGATGAAACATAGCCAAAACACTATAAACTCTTACACAACTGCAATGCATCAGCCTGAGATAGCCATATGAATTACATTATTTTTTTCAATGATCCAATTGAATGGGAAGAACACCAGCAAGTGTGGGGTAACTGTGGAAAGATTATCTATTTGCATTTGATATTTTCTTGTTACTGCCTCCATCTGTAAAATGCTAATAAGACACAAGTTTCAATATTTCAAGGATAGAAAATATACATAATAAAAAATAGAATATTTATACAGATTAAGCCTCCCTTATCTAGGAACCTGAAAACCTCTAAAATCCATATTTTTTGTTACCAGGTGTCTGTTTCCACTATTGTCCTGTCCATAGGAGAATTATAAGAGAAATATAAGTGACGGAATGAACTGGGAAGTTCTATATTGTAGAGCATGGTATGGTAGTCTACACATTTCATATCAATGTAACTGTAAGATGCTTGTTTGCTCCTCTTTCATGTCCCCAGATTTGAAGTTAATACTCTGGGGAAAACAGAGAATTGGAAAGGAAGAAAGCTCCAAGGAGAGAATGTGAAGAAGTAGCATAAGTGAGGTAGGGGGAGAAGGCCTGTCCAACTAGATCAGACGTCTTAAACTTTTACACTCAGGATCCCATTTGTACTGAGAAATTTGTATATGGCCCCAAGTATATAACATTTAAAGCATAGGTATAAAATAGGCCTGGGTAACAACGGAAAAATTTGTTTCTAAAATCGATTTGTATTTGGGGGGTTTTTTTGTTTCGATATTTAAAATAATTACAAAATTTTCCTTTTAAAAAGTTCGATATTTACGAAATTTCGTAAATGGTAAAAAATTAACGAATCGATTTCCGAAACAATAACGAATCGATTCGTTAATGGCGGACGTGACCGCGAAATACGCTAAAAAACCTCCAAAACCTTCTGAAGCTTCCCTCTCCCTCTGTTGTTGACTGTTGGTGTGATATTATAATTTTTTTTCACTAATTAAACCATAAAACTGGCCCAGACATGCGGAAATAATAACAAAACGACCTCAAAACAATAACGAAACGAATACAATATCGAAATACGAAGCATTTACAAAACGTTTTTGAAAATTCGTTTTTTTTAATAATTGCTCCAGAATGGTTCGTTATCGTTTTGTAATTGAAAAAATTAACGAATTATTAACGAATTACGAATTAACGAAACGAAACCGCCCAGCCCTAGTATAAAAATCAAACATTTACTAAAGAACAAATCAGCATTTGAAAAGCTTGCTGAACAGGCTGATTTTCCTTTTTATGAAGAAGGGCTGAAACATTTTTTGCAAAGCCTACTGCAAACAATGCACAACAGATTCATGTAAATCAGTGGTTCTCAACCTGTGTGTCCCCAGATGTCTTGGCCTTCAACTCCCAGAAATCCTAACAGCTGGTAAACTGGCTGGGATTTCTTGTAGGCCAAAACACCTGGTTGAGAATCACTGATGTAAATGTTTAAAACAGCCACTAGCTGACATTCAGAAATCATTTACTGTTGCCAAATTTTTCAGGACGCCAACACTGAGCTAAAGGAACCCAATTTGGGGTCAAGGCCCACAGTTTTAGATGAAGTGAGGCCAAAGCTTCTTAAACTGTGAGTCCTGACCTCACATTAACTCAATGTTGAGGTGATAGACTTCCTCTTCCCCCTCCCCCTGCAGAGTAGGCACAGGGGTGCTATCAAAGGAGGAAAAGAAAGCTGAGCCCAAGCTGCTAAGGAAAGGGAAAGGTCCCAGCAGGAGTAGACAGCCACATTGGTGTATGGGAAACAAAGTAATGGAAGAGTAGGTGGGGGAGCATAATGTAATGTTATATATAACTTTCTTGGACAAAGCAAAGTTGCAAGTTGAAAAAGTTTAAAGAATTCATCACATGGAGGTCCTTGAGGCAGGGAATCCAAAGGGCAACAGGGCAAATTGTGGGCAGTGGGGTAAATCTGTTGCCCAGTGCCCCACATCACCCACTTACCCATCACATGCTGGAAAGTATACCTTTCCATTAGCAGGTATTGTATTCCAACCCCCCCCCCCCCAAAGGGCCCAAAATTTGGAGCACTTCTAGTACCAAGCATTTCAGATAAGGGATACTAAACCTGTATATGTACTTGTCCATAGAAGTGCATATATGTGGATTTCTTGAACCTATAAAAAAATCTATGATTTGAGGATAAACCCATTCAGAAAATCAGTACATTGAACCAAAGCTCAGAATAACTATATTGTGAATATATTTATATTATGAACATATTCTGAATATAAATGAAATGATATTTCATAATACCCTCTTAAGGCTAGAAAGAGCAATACAATACAATACAACTACTATGTGTGACAACATATAACATAACTAACTCATGATGCCAAAATTGTGCCTTCATTTCCAATGAAAGAAACTGCAATTTTCTACTGCAAAAATCTACAGGAGAGAGTGAGGGTGGGGAACCTTTAGTTTTGCAAAAGGTTTTGGTTCTACGTCTTCCATCTTCTTTCTATCGGCCCATTTGTCCCCCCCATCCCTGGGAACGATGGATCCTGTTAATTAACTCAGATGAACTTTAAAAAACAGTAGAATTGGGACAGAACAGTGATTTTTGACCTTTAAGATAGTGAGCTTCTGAAAAGAGGTGTTAAGTCTTTAGAACATAACCTCATTAAACTGATAGCTATGTTTATAAGACAAGCTTGAACAAGTATTAAACATTACATTTAAAATTTGATACAGCTGGTTTGCAGAATAGTTTTTGAAGCAAAATGTGCTTCAGAATTATTTACTTCGTTAATGTATTCTAATTAGTACATGAAAGTTTTCTTCTCTTTTCTCCTTCCTGTTTGAAATATATTGCTTCCACTCATTTAAAAGGAATCTTTGCTAGCAAATACAGTACCACGTTCTCTGGATGACCAATGCGATTTCTTCAGTGTGCCTACTCTAAAAACAAAACAAAACAAAAAGGTAAGGCATAAAAGGAGAACCAAAAGCCTGCACTGATCACATTGAGTGACTGCAGCACCTTGATATAAGCAAATATTTTTCTCTTTGATGTCAAAAATATTTGCTTGGTCCCTATTAATTTTGCTGGGCAATTAAAGTGAATATCTGCCCTGATTGTAGTGCTAATAAGGCAAATTATGCTTCTCTTCTTACGCTGTCTATGAAAGCCATGAAAACTATTAGCATGTGGATTTGGAGGGTTATTTGAACAGTGTTTAGAATAATTGGTATTATATATGAACTTTTTATTTTCAGCTTTGATATAGTCAGAATAATGTAGACCTCACTTAGAACATGATGAAAGTGGGTTACAGCTACAAAACTGAACTCTCCAAAGGCCACTGTTGTGGATCAAAGACTTCATCTCAAAGTAATGTACTAAGGTTCTGAAAATTTGCCATCAGGAAAAGACATGTTTTGATTCAATCATAGGCACCATTTCAGCTCATTACTTTATAAGGTTGCCATGTAAACAGGAACACTATAATTATGAATTTTTAATTGCCTTCTTTTCTCTCATTTCAACCTGTATTACATTTCGTAGTTATTAAAAATGTTACATAAGCATGTAACATCATGGGCCTTTTAAAGTAGGTCATTGTTTGTATTTAACTTTTTCTTTTGTGTCAAAAGCATTGCATAAATATAAAACTGATAAAAAAGGAAACACATTTGGTTTTGTGTACGTTATCTGCATTGAGTGTTTCCCATATCTTAGCACAGTCATAATGCATAAATGAAGACCAAAGAGTTGCCCTATTCCAAGAACAAATATGAATGCTCACATGTATCAAATGCTCTCATTTGATACATTGCATAGGCACATATTATTGGGGGGGGGGGGTTGCTATAGTGGAATTGGATAACAATGCAGTACTCTAGCAGTTAACTGATTTTCAGATGCATTAAAGCAGGGTTGTCTCATTTTCATCAAAAGACCACATCAGTCTTATGGTTGCCTCCAAAGGGTCATTGAATCCATGGATATATTTTTACATAGTGGTTGGCATTATTTTGTTTTTACCCAATTTGAGTCTCCAGATGTTATTGAATGACATCTCCCATCCCTTTGACTATAATTTAAACGCATATATATATGATAGGAAATTCTGTAAGTACTAAATATACTTGAGTATAAGCCTAGTTTTTCAGCACATTTTTCATGATGAAAAAGCCCCCCCCCCCCCAGCTTATACTCAAGTGAGGGTTCTGGCAGGAAGGTGTGGGGCTGAAAGAAGCCCTTTCCAGGGCTTCTACCAGCTGTGTGCCTCTTCCCCCTTTGGCACAGCAACCCAGCTGGAACTCTGCCGAGAGAGCAGGAGACAAAGGCATGCGGCCTCTTCTCTCTGCACAGCAACCCAGCTAGGTTGCTGTACCGAGAGGAGAGGAGAAGCTGTATGCCTCAATTTTATTGGTATCTATTTTTGTTTTGAAATTTGCCAGTAGCTGCTGGATTTCCCACCCTAGGCTTATGCTTGAGTCAATATGTTTCCCCAGTTTTTTTGTTTTTTTGTGGTAAAATTATGTCCCTCATCTTATATTTGGGTTGGCTTATACTTGAGTATATATGGTATGTGAAATTTACTAATACTACTAAAATGAATGAATTGAAAGTCCAGAGGTAAATCCATAAAACATTCTAGAACTGCATGTCACACAGATCTATCTTGTGAATAGGATTCCCATGACTTTCCTTCCTTCAGCCTCCATTTTCCCTCCCTTTCTAGTTTCACCAAAAAGGTTTTCCTCATAAAATTAATCTGATTTCAGGTATTACTGAAAAAACAAGATAAATAAGGACAATGCCACTACACAGTGTAATTCACATATAATTTCTCTGTGCTGAAGGGAATGCATCTGAAGTTATGGTGTGGTTTCTCTTTTCCATAATCTCCTTTCATACCCCAAAAACTATAATACATTGACCCCTAAACTGTCTACCACTTGACTAATTTTGCTTCATGCCTTTGGATAGTCTTTTCCATGTAGAAACATAAATAATTGGACATATTTAATTTGAGCTGGCCTACTTCACTTTTATATTTTTCCCCATTGGGCAACAACTGATTTATACCCTCCCACACATATCATCAAGATTTTAATTGAATTAAGCTGTCTTCTCCATTCTGCATTTTAGTCATCCAGATCTTGCTTGTTAGAATGAATTAACCTACCTTATGATTGCTTAACATGTAAGGTGGCTGATGTAGAAGGCATAAACTTATCTCATAACATTAAATTAAATTATATCTTTATGAGCTTTTTCCTTAGAAACAGATAAAAATGACTTTCTGCACAAACATATTTAGATTCTCTTTTTTAATTCAACAAGCCACAAAAAGATAGCTATCTCACATGTGGAAAGAGCAATGATTGCTATCTGATCCTTTGGGGGCCTAAAATCATTGCATTGATACCACCTGAGGTTACAGTTCCAAGCTGTCAACATGGTATTATCATTATAACACTGTGATAGGAATGTAAAATATATATTTTGAAATATTTAAAGATAAACACTGTAATAAAATTTTCATGAGAAATGTTATCATCACAGTCATTTCACTAGGAATATGTTAATGAAACACATCTCCCCCAATAATAGAAAGATCCTTCACTAAAATGACTAATACTAAATGTAGCACACCACCATCAATGATGTTAAAACTGATCGACTCTATGGCATTATTTACTGGGATATGCTCATGAAGGAAAATAATTTCCTGGTTCTGTTTAGTCGTATGGATAGTGTCGGCATGAAGAGAATGAATAAGGATTTTCAATCACTATTTCAATATGAGATATTTATGAAGGAGGGCAAATGTATTTTTTACAAAGCACAACTGATATGAGCCATCAATAAAGAATTTTTTTCTGCCTCATAGAAAATGGAGCAGCATTACAAAGCACACACAAGTTTGTCATTAATTGTAAAGAGTGGGCAAATTGTAATTTTTGGCTGTAGAAAAATTAATTTTCAATTATTACTTTTTTATTTGTAGCATGAAGAGATAAATGATTTTATTTTACATAAATGGAAAAAAGGTTCAGCTATATTAGGGCCTTTATATACATTGATATAATTGATAATGTCTACACTTGCTTGCAAATATACAGGTCAAAGGATATCATTTTGCTCGGAAAATAACTTTCATTACACTAAGCTGATCTTTCTTATCACAACTGCTTCCACTGTTTTAATGCTTGCTGCCTGCCAGGGTGCAAAAATACTGCTTAAATATGCACATGTTTTCTTGACCTATGACTACATTGGCTGACAAATGCATGAGAGGTATGTTTCTTTATGTAGTAGACCTGTTGAAGTCCTACTTTAAAAAGCGGGGGGAGAAGGAGGGAAGGAATGTGTAACTAAATACACCTTCTGATCACCTGTCTGATATAGAGAATGTGAAAACATTTTCAGTCTGCCATTTTGAGCATGTGATGGCCAGTCAAATGCTTTCTTAGGGGACCATGTGAATGTTCCACACAAGGTCCTAAAAATGAGTTCTAATATTGCAAACCCATCTTACTGAAACTAGTGTTTATCCTATTACAATGTTTTCTTTTAGATTACAGCATCAGATTGGATGTAACTCCTCCCAAACCATGCATTGCCTTGCTTCATACATGCCCTTATTTTTCCCTGGAAGAACTGTGCAACACTTTTTTCCCCTCAGGAAATTACAAAACTTCATTAAAAAACAAAACCAAGGAAAGTGACCCTGAAAGGCCAAGTGGGCATGGGCAGCCTAATAAAGATACATTTACCCATAAAGGTAAAACATTTTATCATGAAGTCATGGCAGAAGATCACTAAAGAATGGTCAAACAACCTTCCATAGGCAGGACATTCTGGAATATAAGCTGGGGAGGGGTGCATGGCCTTGAACCCCACCTTACAGCCCTTTAAACCCCACCTTGAATCCCTCAAACCCACATGACCACACTTTAAAAAAAACTACCAGGCTTAGTTGTTTTGGAAATATTGGTACTTTTCCTCTCTTAATAAACATTTTCTCCAGATTGCCCCAGGCACTGCCAGACTATCAAATGCTAATCAAGGTGGTCAGTTGAAACATTCACACTTAGCTCCAGCAGACAAGAGTCCTTTGTCCCACCCTGGTCATCCCACAGATATATAAACCCTTTTTCCTAGTTCCAACAGGCTTCGCTACCTCTGAGGATGCTTGCCATAGATGCAGGCGAAACGTCAGGAGAGAATGCCTCTAGAACATGGCCATATAGCCTGAAAAAACCTACAACAACCCAAACATTTTCTCACTCCCAAATATCACAAAATGTGCAAATCCCACTAATTAAGTATGTCAACTTACCCTCCCCATTCCTGAAATCTAGCCCATGAAAACACACAAAATGGTTGAAATCAGCTAAAAATTACAACTGAAATTACATGTCCTCTCATGCAGTTGACTCCCACAACCCAATGCAATTCTCCATCTTTTGTCTAAGGACAATCCTGTGTTTCTTTATTCTGGAAGTTCTGTGTAAGAGAACATAGTCTGAAGAAAGAGTGCTTACACCTTTCTTAAATGGGGATATTTCTTGAGGTCCCACAGTGACTTCAAACATATTGTAGAAGCACAAAAAAGTGTACACTCAGTTGCATTCCCTGACTCTTTCTTGTCTTGATTAAAGTTACTTTAGAATATTTATTTTCTTGCTGATGTCTGCTTATCTCACTTTTCAAAATGGGAAGCCAATGACAAAGGACCTCTGAGTATTTCTGGTATATGACCCCTCCCAAACACACACACACCATGAAATTCATGGAGATGCCATGAGTTGACAGGTGACTTGAAGGTGCATACTTTACAATTGTTAAAGTGAGCCAATGCCAGCCTTTGACATGCTTTTGTAAGACTGTGGACAAATTACATATTTTCAGCAGTATTCAATTTAAACTTGCTCCTTTCCATTTTGATTCAAATATGAAGTGTTCTAATGTTCACGTTCAGAATATACCATGCCTAATAATGTCTGTCAGCTTCAACCACAAAAGCCGCTTCTTGGACATTTTGATGAAAAGCTGGGTAATTCATTTTACTGGAAAAAATAGAACTGATCAGTAAAAGAATAAATTGTATCCTTAATGCATGGTCAGATCACTGGATTACTGCTAATGTATTATTAGTCAAGCAGAATCTCTTTCTCAAAGAGTTTTGCAGTCCATGTCATAAACTGATTAAAAATCAGTGAAGAAGTACTTTCTACCTTTGTTGTATATTAATGAGAAGCATTTCATCCCAGAAATCTTCTATAAACTAGAAGTCTTTAGCTTTCCCAAACTGCAATATGGTAGAGGCAGTGGTCAGACATCATTTTCCCCCTCCCTTGTTAGGCACATTTATATATATATATCTTATACAGAAAAAACCTTTTATTTACAGGAATCAATTTGCTGATTTTTTAAGAACAGACTGTGCTTAAAGAGCATAAAATGGAAAGAAACCAAAGAAGCAGTGGTAAAACTCAAGCTCACACTGCCAAAAAAATTCCCAGTTCGTGGTAATGCAATTCATCTGGAAGCATCTTTGTATCCATAGTTAGTTGCCCCCAGCTGAGGGTGGTGTGTTCTTGTCCATGAATCACACAATGAGCTATCTTTTCATCTTCTTTTGTTGTTTCCCATTTGGTCTTTTCCTCCCATGTTTTGGCTACACTACAGCATTTTCTGCTATGTCTTAAGTCTTCCCTATAGATTTTCTTAATCTTTCTCACTTTCTTTGCCGCTGCCCCAATCTGCTCCTCATACACCCTCTCCACTTCTCATTCTACCCAATCACTTCTCTGATTCACCCTACTTTCCTTCTCTTCCTCCTTATTCACCTGGGTCTCAATGACTTCTGGCTTTGTTTGCCAGCTGCTGACATGCACTGTTATGTTTAACTATAATGACAGCATCTGCAACAATCTCTTGCTGATCATCCTACAGAAGGGCAACATTTGGGAATGGGGAGTCTGACAACTCCTCCAAGGTATGTTAAAATTAAAACCACATTCCAGTCATCAACTTAGCGGCTGGCTCTGGCAGAGCTGCCATTTTAATTTCTCTCAGTGCCTCCAATATATTATTATTTAACTAAAATGTCAAGTATTCTGAAAACCACACCTGGCACTGTCTGACCCAGCCAGCCAATGAGTGTGAATTGGTCATTCAGATTCATTGGCTGATTGTACCCCTCTCTAACAATGGACCTTATGGCATTGTAAAGGTGCTAGAATCTTGGACACTGTTTGTAATGCTCTCTGCTTCCCATCTGTCTCTGCCACATAGCTACATGGTAAGTCACACATTCTATAATATGAACTTCTCTCTTCATAACAGCGCAATGCAATCAGAAGGGAAAAGCTAAGTGTTTGCCATTCTAAGAATGGGTGCCTTCTGCATGCAACTCATAACCAAAGAAATATTTTCCCCACCTAAATTTGTTTATGTCTACATACTTTTCAAGGTCTAAATACAGAATGAGTATGAAATGATATGTCTTCATAAGACATAGTATTTACTTAGACTGGGGTGGCAATTTATTTATTTACTTACAGCATTTTTATCCCACCTTTCTCAGCCTGAAGGCAACTCAAGGTGGCGTACAGATTGGCAACAATTTGATGCCACAACATATACATATACATATACATATACATATACATATACATATACATATACATATACATATACATATCATTTATTTATTTATTTATTTATTTATTTATTTATTTGTGATATTTGTATAATGCCCTTCTCAACCCAGAAGGGTACTCAGGGCGGTTCACAGTGTTGACAGCAATTCAATGCCATTGATAAAACATTTAATATAACATAATAAAATGTGAGGCTTACAGACACCATACAGGCCTTGGGATCTTCAAGTGCAGCCCTTGGGACTCCCCCTCCCTCCTCAGCCCCAAGTCCCACCATTTCTTTTACAAAAGATATTATGGGACAAGTTTTAAGGCACATATTGATCCCAAATTGTGCAAAATTATCTAGAAAGTCAGGGTTTCTCTTTGCCCAACTTTACAAAAACACCCCCAGAAAATAATAATGATAATAATAAAACTTTATTTGTTTTCTGCCCTATCTCGCTGAGGGGACTCAGGATGGATTTCAACATAACAATGGCAAACATTCTACATAAAACATATGATACTAACATAAAATCCCAGAAAAACCCCACATATAAAGTAACATTAAAACCTAACATAAAATTAAGACCTAACATCAGTAAATTAAACTAGACATCAATAAATTAAACAAAATTTTATAATAACATAAATTTAAACAAAACATCCCCATTAGTGTACAACAGCCAGCAAGGGTTCATAAAAGAAAAGAAAAACGTCAGCCAAAATGATGGATGGCAGTGATGTCACATCACTTTATGCTGAAACTCACTGGGAGGGAAATTGTCTTTGTCCATTGGAGCCAGTACAACACAGGAAATCTCCTGTGTTATTATTATTATTATTATTATTATTATTACTTTATTTGTACCCCGCTAGCATCTCCCAAGGGATTCGATGCGGCTTACAGCAGGCCGGAGCCCAACACAATACAACAATACAGTACATAGCAGATAAAACAGTTAAAGCAGAAAACAATAAACAATAGCAATGCAATAGGACAATTATTAAAAACTGAGCCGGCCGGAGTAGAGGTACAGGATTAAAAAGTGCTGAAGTGTCGGAGGGATATGGGATTAAAATCAAGTGCAGTGTGCGATGAGCAGTGATCTTGGCTCTACTAAAGTGCTTCTGGGGTTTGGTAGTGGGGTTCCTAATCTGAAAAGGCACGCTGGAACAGCCAGGTTTTCAGATTCTTTCTGAAAACCGCCAAAGTAGGGGCCTGTCTGAGATCTTTCGGGAGGGCATTCCAGAGGCGGGGGGCCACCACAGAGAAGGCCCTGTCTCGCGTCCCCACCAAACGCGCCTGTGATGCGGGCGGGATCACGAGCAGGGCCTCTCCTGATGACCGGAGTGAGCGTGTGGGTTCGTAGACAGCGATGCGGTCACGCAGGTAGGGTGGTCCCAAACCGTTCAGGGCTTTGTAGATAAACACCTGCACCTTAAATTGGGCTTGGAAAATAAACGGCAGCCAGTGGAGCTCCTTAAACAGGAGGGTTGACCTCTCTCTGTAATGGGCCCCCATTAACATCCTGGCTGCTGCCCGTTGGACCAGTTGGAATTTCCGAGCCGTTTTCAAGGGCAGCCCCACCTAGAGCGCATTGCAGTAATCCAGTCTAGAGGTGACTAAGGCATGGACCACCCCGGCCAGATCAGCCTTCAATCAAAGTACCCTCAGCAATCAAAGTACCCTCAGCATATGGCCATCCAGCCCTTCTAGTAATATTAATAACAATAAAAATAATAACAATAGCAGAAACACCAGAGGGAATCCAGTCCAACCTCCTTCTACCATGCAGGAAAAACACTGTCAAAGCACCTGTGTTGGGAAGGAAGCATCCAAGGAAATTTTCCCCTGGTTGGGGCCTCTGCTGAAAGTCACATGATGTCATGTGATGGTTGCCATGGGGCTCCATTCCTTAAGAAGACTCAAAGCATCCTAGGATGCTCATTTTGGTAAGTATGATGAGGTGGTTAGACTAAGATCATATTGAAAGATAGTGGAACAGAATCTATCCCCAGTGTTGTCCTTGGGATTGCAGGTAGAATTGGCTTGATAGGGAAAAGAAGGAACTGTGTCTTGGAAACACCAGTCTGTGGAACATTAACCAAATGAAGGCTTTCTTGTGCAAGGCATAACATGTACAACTAGTGGGTTATATTTGTAAAGCTCCAACTGGATTCCAGTTTATATTTATCTTTTTGTAAATTTGATTTTTATACCTATTATAAATTTGTCATGCTTGGCTAAAATAAGCAAGTGGTGTGTCTAAGAAAGTAGGGCGCTAAAAACAGTATTACCAGTTTTGCCCTTCATCTTCTACTATATTTCTAAGGACTTCATTTTCCTGGTCACTGCATTTATCATAAAAATTGTAAGAAGACTAAATCACTTCAACAAGCTTCTGGAACAGTTGCCAATTTCATTCAGTGTATCATTCTTCTATATTTATTGTCATCTCTACATCTGCTTGGGTGGCATAAATCACATTCATTAATATACTATTTGAAGCTTGTGCACAGAAAATTAATATTTCATTTAGAAGCAAGACTTGCTTTAAGAACTGAGGACCAATCCAGATCATGCCTTCATATTGTCACACTGGATTTTTAATGCAAGAGTCTATATATATCAATGAACTCTGCAAGGCAGGAATAGTGCTACTTATGACTAATTTTGAAGTAAAAGCTTTAGATCTCAGCAAGACCTCCTTATAGTTTTCTCCTGAGTTTTCTCAGTTTTGACAGTCAACACATTTTAACTGAGTGATTCCAATGGGATTGGGCTTTTGGTAATAAGAAATCTAGTGAACGCCTGGGATTTGGTGTGGGTTGCCAACACAAAGAATATCTAGGTTCTTGTGGGTTTTTTCGGGCTATAGAGCCATGTTCTAATATCTAAAGATTAAATGTTAAACATAACAGGCAGATTGTAGGGAGCGGGTATCTGTAGCACTCCACAATTAATCAGTTACCCTTTTTACCTTTTCACTCTATAAGACTGGTATTACTAATGATACAACTAGATGAAACATCAGGAAGCCCATGACTTCACATGATGTGTGCAGAAGGCATTAAAAGGCAGGAACAGATAGGGATGACTCTCAGTTCAGATCAGCCTTAGGACTTTGGATGTTAACTTGTTTTACATTTCTGCATAAAATTATTATCTTCTTGGAGAACATGCATCTTTCCCTTTAAGACAAACATCAAATGGGCACCAATCCAACAAAATTTCTTTCTAGGTCTTCTGGTTGTATCCATCTAATATTCCTTCCCAAGGAAGATGAAGGAGAAACCCACCAAGCAAAGTGGTGAATTCATTCAGTTCACATCCTAACATGAACTTACACAATTGTGCAAACAATATGCAAAAAACTTCACACTTCTGAATTTTGGGAAGGATTTCTCCATTCAAAAATATATGTAGGTAGGCTGGGGAAAAAGATTTTCACAAATGCATTGTATTAGGAACATTGCTAACATATGTGCATGTTAGGCAAAACTGCATACAAAAATACAGGAGAAATAGAACTGAATACAAAATACAGGAGAAATACATACAAAATGAGGTTGGCAATAAATACATAGAATATAGCAGTTTTTTGCAGTACTATATAATTGTGCTAGATCATATTGTATGTTTGTTTAATTAGGATATAACACCCAGTGGTTTATATACAGCATATGGACAGTGCATGGCTTATGAGCAGCACACGGTATCCTAAGCCTTTTGTGCCCCATATACCCCTGCACCCCCCCCTCTCTCCCTCAACATTAAAAATGTGCAAAATATCAGTTTTCCACTCCTGCAAGCAGTTTTGTGCTTAAACAGGTCAGGGGCTCTGACACCAAAAATAAAACATGGAAGCCAGAAGTGGATGTCTGGTCCCTTCATGTTTCAATTCCTTCTATTTGCAAGTCATTTTTGTTACTTTTAAATGGAGTGGTACCCACGCGACACATTTTACCCTAGTGTTTCTCAGAAGATGAACAATAACAAGAAGCTCCAGGAATTTGGTTTAGACTCCATGTACACTTAATGGACATCAGTGTCCTGTGGTTTATGTAATCACCATCGGGGCTTTAAACTGGTTCCAGGATTTTCTATGTAATTGTCTACATAGCAAAAACATGTTCTTCAATACTGGTTTGAAACTGCATTAAATGGTCAGTGCAGATGAGGCCTTACTTTCCCTTAACTAAAAACAACTTAGATATTTAATTGTACAATATTAGTGGAAGTAGAGAAGCAATCCAACAAAACAGGGGACCCCCTGAAGAACTTCTGGATATGATAACAAACGTCACTTAATTCCAGATAGAATAATTTCAACATTACTTCTGACTTTTTCCATTCCAAATAAAAACAGAAGATCCCAAGAACAGCACTTGTAAACATTAGCTCCTATCAATCACATATAGCAAGTAATCCAATTCATAAATGAAAAGTTGGCTAGAAGCTTTAAAAGAGGGCAAATTATTTAAGAAATATGGAACTATGAATTTGATCAAGTCTATGTAAAAGTATAAAATCTTTTTCTCTCTGCTTTGGGGAGGAAAAAGCAGAATTTATAACAGTGATGCATTTTATTACACTTGTGGTGCTGCTGAACACTTTTCATATCCAAGTTGGCCTGAGGAATTTTTCCTATTGAATGCCATGTCTTTTTATCCTCTTACAGGTCTAATAACAATAGCTGTCACCGCTTTTCCAGTCCCATCTGTGTGTATAAATGGCCAAATCCTAACTATGCTTTTCTAGATTAACGGTATTGATCTTTTTCTATGCCATAGAGCCATTCTGCTTAATAAAAAATAAAAATAAAACACTTTTTTCAGTTTTGAAGTTTCCATAGGTCAATTTAATTAAATGATTCCTTTAGTTACTGGAATAGGAGGAAAGACAGGTGCTACTTTCCCTTTTTCTGTAGCATTCATTTTAACATAGCTCTATGTACCATGTTTCCTTGCAGATATATCTTTTCCAGTGTAAGAATAATAATAAACTTTATTTATACCCTGCCACCATCTCCCCAATGGGGACTCGGGGTGGCTAACATGAGGCCAAGCCCTTCTACAAATACAATCCAACACAGTAAATTACAAATACAGAAACAAATACATAAAAAAATACAATAAAATTACAATAACCAAATAAAATAGTAAAACTGAAGTCACCATATGACAGGAACATATTCATACCTGGAATCCTTTCCATCACCTTCTCTGAACAGTTTTCAAAGTATTATCTTTCAAACACAGTGGTCACATCTGCTACCAATGCTTTGATATAAGATTTATTCTCCTTACTTTTTAGAATTCTAAAAGTCACATTTCTTCTAGTTGATTAAGTCCATCTGTAGTGACCAATTAATGTGGCTCCAAGCTGACATGAAACTGTGCTGCTCACAAAAGAAATGCTGCTAATGTACATTGTAACATGGATTAAAGGATATACAGCACACTAAAGACCATCATACAAAATTATGAGTTAAGTCTTTTAATGCACTGCAGCAGATCCCAATATATCCCAGACCTTAGGACAAAATTGGCTCCACAAAATATGGAGTGCATTGTAGACACCCACCCTTGCTGATATGCTTTGTAGAACTCAGAATTAGGAGGCGAGAAGGCTGATGAAAAATGACCCAAGTCTGGTTGGCTGGCAGGGTATCCTAATTTATCCTCTGAGGATCCTATTTTATCTCCTATATACCTGGAGCATGGTTGTACATCTGTCCTAGAAATGGAAAAATTCAATAACTCTGCAGAGTGGTTTGAGTGTAGTTTCCATGGTTCATGCAATCACCTCACTGAGCTCAAATCAGTTCTAGATCTGTCAATCTAACCACCTATGCACAAAAACCAATACCTTCCAAACCAGTTCCAAGCTGCATTATAGTGTCAGTATAGAAGGGCCCTAATACTTTCTGTTAAGTCACACCTATTTCAACAAGACTGCTATTACTTTAGTGGACTGAGTTTGGGTTGATAAAAATATACAGATGTACAACATGAATGGTATTAGGGCCTTAGGGTTAAGTAATAGAGTGGCCTCATAGGATACAATCAAGATATTCACTAGGAAGTACTAAAGCAGAAATTGCATTTATTGGACATATAGCAATGAAGTAAAATAATGGGCGAATAGCAAGGAAAGTGTTGAAGGCTAGTCCTGAAACAGGGAAAAGCTAAATTGAGATGATCAGAGTAATATGTATTGGCAGCAAATAAAAATGGCTATATCTTGATCTGGTTTTTGCATAAAGGATGAGAGTATAAGTACTAGAAAGATATGTGATAAATATGATGAGTCGTTTGAATGAAATTATATGAAAGTTTTATGACTGAGGCCTATGTAGAGGCTGAAGATGCCATCCCAAGAAGAATGGAATTATGGAAAACTACCAAAGGAAGTTAAGAAATCATGAACTGAAAAGTTGCTGATGAAAACTGCTGACATTACCAGAGACAATGATTAACTGTTGAATTGTGGTTGAAAACAACATGTTTACATAGTCAAAGGCAATGACTCATTAAGGAAGCCAATACAATGCACCTTACTTAAGAAGGAAAACTAACATCTGTCCAGAACTGGTGGAGTCAGCAAGTTTTAGCTGCAAACAACCTGTCAATCATTTACAACATTTTGGAACAACAATGACAAGAAATATGCTATAAAAGAGACCCTTTTCGCTCAGAAAAAGCATGTCAGATCTGCAACGGAACAGTGTCTGGTCACACACTACTTAACCAAGGAATGGAGAGAGATAGTGTATTTGCAGAATGGCACATTTGTAGGGAATGCAATCTGGCCTATGTGTGGGTCTCTTCTCCAGGAGCAGGAAGAAGGGTTGGTAATTAATGCTTGACGAATGAATGAATGAATGAATGAATGAATGTTTATATGTATGCTGATGCTGCGTAAAATGTAATATCCCCTTTGTTTGTGTACCCAATGTAGCTATAGTCTCCGTGTGTCTATCTTCTTTCTCTGTAAGTGCCTGATATACTATGTCTCACTGAAAACAGATAGATAGTTAGATGAGAGATAATATTTATATCCCATCCTTCAGCCAAAAAGACTCCCGGAGTGTTTTATAAACAGTTAATTTGACATGTCCTTGATTTAACTAGTTTAGAATAAACAAGGCTGGATACACAAGCAAGATGATGATGATGATGATGACAGCAGTTAGACAGTGTATTAAGTTCACCAGATGCTGGCTGCTCTTCCTAACCCCCAGAAAGTAATTCTCTTTGTAATATGTTCTAATATGATTCACTCTTGTGCCTCTTGGTTGCTTGTGTTGATGCTCGTCTCACCATCCCATTATCCTCACCAGATAAAGTTGTGCTGTGATCAGGTGAATATTCCTATCACTTTCTTGTGTGGCTTTATACTGCTAATGAGGAATCGCCTTTCCTTTTGACATGCTTTTTAATGAAGTTCCTCAATAGCAGCATAAAGCCATACAAGGAAACAATAGGAATATTCACCTGGCCACAGCACTGCTTTATAATGGCAGGATTAGCACCAAGACAAACAACCAAGTGTCACAAGTGTAAACAATATTATGTTTGCCAGTAAGAGTACTGTACCTGAACTCACCCTGGATTCATGAGTCAAAGATCAGATATAGTTCTGCAAAATAAATACCAGTGTGGCTACTGAAAGAAGGGTGAGTGTGCTCTGTTGAATAGAAGTATGATTGACTGTAAATGGGTAGGTTTCAGTAGTCATTGACTGAGTATTGGGCAGTCACAGAAGATCCTGGGCCTCTCAGTAGACAAATAATCAGTAGTACAATGTTGTCTTGATTGAGTTAGGAATTACAGATTTTTATGCATTTACAATTGTTCTTATGCCAGTATATAGAGGACTTTTTATGTCACCGGGGTACTGACAGGATCTGAAAATATATCTGGCAATAACCTAAGATTTTGAACCCAAATGTCAAAATTGCTAGTCTGGTTGTTCAGGATGTGAGTGGATGTTGGAAGTGTTAATTACAAATGGTACTTGGCATTTGGATTAGGCATACAGTATATACAATGATCCATATAACTATTGTCTTAATTGGGTCACATTGTTACCCCAGATGTTAATGGCAAGAACAAAATGACTTTGTTGTCACTGTGTACACTATTGGGTATTTTTTTTAAAAAAAATGCATAAAGTTCAAATGAAAAACTACAACTGAATAATTAATCCAATTTAAATCATACTCAATTTGAAATCAACAAATATCTTTCTATCGCATTTTAAAACAATAAAACCCTGATTTCTCTTCTTCCTGTCCTCTGGACAAGACTGAAAAAGTCTTCTTTTGTCTGAACAGGCAGAGACTAGTAGTTGCTTGCCTATCCATTAGATATATGAAACACTGATCATATTTAAGAATTCCAGACAAGGGATGCTCAACTTATAGGTTGTTTCCACTTGTTTAGATTTCTAGTATGTGGCAGCAAGATTCCCTTCCACAGTTTTTGGATGCACATCGATTCCAGATATCAGATTTAAAGTTTTCACAACTTTCCTGCTCAATTGATTTAAAAACTTGCAGTAACCTTAAGTTGAAAACACAGAGTATTGTGTCAACAGCTACTGACATCTAAGTGTTGGACCTAGTACAGAAGAGTCTGCTTAGTATTCCATTTATTCAAGGACTGGGATTTTGGGGGGGGAAAGTCCTGTTCACTCATAAGTTCAAATTTAACTTTCTGTCTCATTATGCAAGGACATATTTCAAACACTAGACTTGCAAGTAACTGGTAGAATATTTTAATTTTAAAGTCATTTTCTCAATCTCTAATGACATGTGTTGGTTGAGGGCAGAAGTGATCAACTTTATTGCTGCTTAGGCCAGAACAGAGACACTTACAATGACAGTAAGTGCTTTTGGCTTTTTAGGTTAATGGGAACATAATAGACCTCAATAGACCTGTTTTCATCTCCATGTCATCAATGACTGCTAGCCTCAGTAAAAAGCAATATGATGGAGTTCACACCCAACAAGCAGTGAGTGGCATGACTTAATCAAGGTCAGAGAGGGCACATCTGCATTTCTGTGGTGCCAAGAGGCTGGCAGCTAAAAGAACCAAAATGTTATGAAGGATTTCATCTTAATTGGTACCTTTTTCCAGCAAACATCCCCTGTAGGTTATACAGGCTAGAAAATTTATAAAAGGAAGCTCTCAACTAATATGCAATAGAAATGACATTATGATCTGCATGTTATTCTGGATATAGGGTTTTATAAATGTGTCATGCTCAAACACATTGAGGTTCCTTTTATTCCAAATTCATACTGACATGGATCCATATCAGATTCTCCCCATTGGTGTTCATATGTATTTCCAGAGAAATATTTATAAATGGAAACAGGTTTTGAAAAAAAAAAAGTTTTTGCATTTTCCTATTGATTTCCCCATTTCCCATGTTTTTATTGTGTTCCTATATACATTATACAGCTGGGTGTATTTCTCTATTTGAGGTGTAGTATCAAGGATGCTCATCCTGGTATGTATCCATTACACCAGGGGTTCCCAACCTGTAGTCCGTGGACCACCAGTGGTCTGCAAGAACTAAAATATGGTCCATGACCTCACTATTGCTACACCATTACAATGAGAGTGACTGGTCTCGTGAAACCCTCCTATAGTACTGAAGCTTATTAAACATGGTTTTTGTAGGCAAGCAGATGGCAACTACTGGAGTGCATATGTTCTATATCAGGAACTAGAGCTGATGTCGTCTATCCAATGGAAGTTTCTGAATCAGCACCCCAAATATCCAAGCCGAATCTAAAGTTGACCAAAAACTGATTCGTAACCCTTTTGGTACTAATATTGTAGAGTGGTCCCTGGTCAAAATGGTCACTGGTCAAAAAAAAAAAGCTGGGAACCACTGCATTTCACTATATAACAAAATTTGAATTTTTTTGTTCCTGATTTGAAAATGTTATTTCCTGTTCTGCACTTTTAGTGAGGTGTGTGTGTCTGTAAATCACAGTACAAACTTTGAAATATAGGAATTTTGGATTTCCAAATTTTCATAGTACAGAAGTACTGTCCCTCCAAACACTGAAAATATTAATTAAAAAGAAATGCATTTTGAAGTTCCTAGCCTTTTCCTACTTTGTGTATTCTGCAAGGAAGGGAGGTACTTGGCAAACTTTGCTTAAGGCTGCACAGACATGTACAAAGTTTGACTTTTGCAAAATGGACAAAGGAAGTATTGCAAGCAGCAAGGTAACACCTTAGGAGTGGCAATCCCTATCAATACCTGGAATTACTCACAGAACTGTGCCATCACTTGAATTAAAAAGTTAAAAGGAAGAAACAAGGCAAAACTGTGGGGTTATGTTTTTGTATTTTGAGGTCCTCTCAGGCTGCTTCTTGGAAATGGAATGGCAAGAAGTTTAGAGATGAAGAAATGAAGTGGTGGAAATGTATGCCCCCAGCGTACACCCACAAGCACATATCACTGGCCCCAAAGTTGCTGGAGGAACACTTTTAGATTATCAGACCACTTCAACATACTTTGCCTGAAAGGGGCTTCCCTTATTTATTAAAATGTTTTGTTTCAAAATGAGTTGAAAACTACTTTATTGAAAATCTTTGCTTCAAAATTATATTAAAATAAATTAGGATTATGTTGTTTGATCATGCTTTTCCTGCATGGCAGGGGGTTGGACTAGATTGTGCATGCATTCTCTTCCAACTATATTATTCTATGATTCTATGAGTACTTCTATTTGTGGTTAGAGAATTTTAAATTCACACTATAAACCTAATGTGATAATCTACAAAACTGGTGTCAGATTTAATAAAATATCTAACGTTATGGCTACCTCAGTTTCATCACAATACATCCCTATTCCCATTTATGTCAGTTTAAAATTACGTCATGAGTTCAGGAACAACCCAGTATAAACTGTGGTCCTCCTATATTTTCTTCAGATTAAAAACATCCATGGTTCAACTGCTTGCTATTTACTTCTGCTTATTTCTGCAGCACTAGGCTGTACTTCACTAAAACACATGAAAAAAATTGTAGGAAGACATTCATTGCCCAAAATATATCCTGATATTATCCAGAAACTTCCTTTGAGAGCTTATTTGTACTCTATTAAATGCAATAGTTTGTTTTTTTTTTTTTGTCATGTCAGGAGCAAGTCGTTTCTGGTGTGAGAGAATTGGCAATCTACAAGGACATTGCCCAGAGGATGCCTGGATGATTTGATGTTTTTATCATCCTTGTGGGAGGCTTCTTTCATGTCCCCGCATGAAGAGTTGGAGCTGATAGAGGGAGCTCATCTGTCTCTCCTCGGATTCGAACCTGCAACCTGTCATTCTTCAGTCCTGCCGGCACAGGGGTTTAACCCATTGCGCCACCGGGGGCTCCAATGCAATAGTGTACCTATATAACATACATACATTAGAAATTAATAATGCATGTACATGTACAATGAACGTATCATATAACCATTCCTAGCCACAAGAGGCTAATATTCTTATACTATGTTTTTTAGTAGATACTAAATTTCCCAAGAAAATATAGTTTTGTTTTCCTAAAACATGTTTTCATATATTTTGTAATTGGATTACTTAAATTATCTCAATGGTTTAGAAATAATTACAATTACTTGGTAAATTTCTAGCATCACTATGACCCATTCAATCCCACACAAAGGTCATATAACTGGAACTTCATTTTGCTATGTTTCCCATGTGTTTCTCCCCACTTTCTGATATTCAGAAGACAATTAAACTTTCAGCAGTTGAAAATTATCCATTAATTAGAGATGGAAGCAAGCACCCATGAAATACAGGTGATAACCATAAATCAGAACAATTAGTCTGTCTAGAAAAGCAACATGATCAAATCAAGATCCTCACTACCAGCTGCTCACATAATCAGAGGTTGTCACATTGTCTCTTAAGAGGAGGTAACTTTGGAATAGGATGATTCTGGAATTTCATATAGCAAAGTTGTTGATATAGCAAAAACACTGACTCAGATCCTAAACCAAGCATACTGTCAAGGAAGTATGAGGCTACACTGATTTATATGATACTAATTATACATATGGTTTGCTTTGTTTTATTCTGAAAATAGTGCAGCAGACCCTAAAAAGCAGTACTAAAAACTATTATTGTTTTTGAGAATAATCTGGGACAGTTTGATTAAATCTTGTCATTATAGTGGTGTGTGATATGTTTAGAGAATTATCTGCTCCTTGCTTCACAGCATCATCACATGTTATGACTCATTCAACTATCTTTCTATACAATTAAAAGCAACATGTATGTTGCTCCTTTAGTTGTGTTATGGCCAAGAAATACTTGTAATGACAAATCTGTGGGAATGTTTGAATACCAATTCAATCAGAAGAACAACTGCTTGTCAGGTATAAAACAGAATCAGCTCCTCTGAATGAGTACAAAACAGAAACAGGGCACAAGACCATTACTGTACAGTATTATGGAAAACATTTTGGTGGAGTCTATAAGAAACCTCTATATAACCTTGACTTTAGAACAATTGCATCCATGAAACTGTTTCATAAAGGAGAAGAAATAAATGCCATTGGGCCCAGCATTCCAAATCAAAAAAATCATTTTTGCACATCCTGAGACATATGGCAAGGAAATGCTTAGCCTATCTTGAGCATTTACATGTTTTTGAAATATACAGGGCATTGCCACAAAATAAAACATGATCAAAAGAATTAGTTTTTTTAAAAATTTGAATGGTTAAATGGTATGTGCATAATGTTCTGTAATTCATTTAGAAACAACAATGAGCTTTGGGCAATTAAATTTATTTATTATTTATTTATTTACTTTGCTTGTATACTGCAATTCTCAGCCCAAGGGCGACTCACTGCGGTGTACAACATAGAAAAACAGGTGCAAAATACAAAACATAGTGTAAAATAATCCACAATTCATCATTATGCAAAGAAACTCAAGAAGAGACAGAAAGTTTTGCATCACTACTCTAATAAATACATTAGGGGTGTTGATCAAGATCATATGCTTTTAGTAAACATACCACACACATCTTTTCTGGTACAGAAATAATAGTGGAAGCAGTCTATGTTGAACAATTGCTTTTGTTATGTTCAAAAGCAAATAAACAATAAGAATAAAATCTATGAAGGAGAGAAAACTGTTAATTAGAAGTAGCAAAGTGAAAGACTTCTCTTGCTAATTTCCTTAGAGTAGAGGTGGATGAATATCCAAAACCATTAATAATGTAAGAAAACATGTTTTTTCAAGGGTCAATGAGAATAATCCTAGATTGAGAAGAATGTTTGCAATTCACAAATTTTTCTACACAAAATGTGCTTGTGGTTGTTTTATGGAGGGAAATAAATCTGTGCAGGAAGGGGGGTTTTAAATGCACATGAAATAATATTTCTGAATCATATTCTGTGCAGAAAAGTCTGTTTCCTGCACAGAAATGCTATAACTGAGGACATTCTGCACAAAAATGTTCATGTAGTTATTTGAATAGGAAGCCACAATTTCTGTGCAGGGAGTAGAATTTTAAATGCAGAAAATAATATTTCTTTGTAGAAATACTATTTTATATGCAAATGTGGTATCAAGCTCAGAAAAGGCTATCTTTTTTGCATAACATCTATCTATGAATTTTGTACAAAGTAAGCTCCAAATTAGAAATATTCTGCAAAAATGTTTTTAAAAGCTTTTTCACAACAGAAATAAAATTGCTAAAATCAATCACTGTTTTCTTTGAAAAAAACCTTAGTGAATAATTAATATAACATATTTTGATATGATTGAACTTCTTTTATATACATTTCTTTTTTTAAAAAAATGAGCCATGTCTTTGGCATCTTATAATGTTTATTCAAGATCTGGAATTTAAGCATCTCGCAACTAAAGGTTCATTAAGAGAGATAATCAATGTTACTGTAAATGACTAATTAGCTATTGGCAAATGTTGATATTTATCCTTTTGCTGTTTTACTCCAGAAAGTTCTAAGGCTGGGCCTGCCATCAATTATATGAAGATATTTTTTCTAATGGTGAACTCCCAGAAAGTCACTGTTCTTAAAGAAATCCTGTTTCCATTTAAAGAAAAAGTAAACTGTTAAGGCTGCTTTGACATTGAACTTATCTGTCAACTGTCAAAGTTTGTAGCCTATTTACTTACATTGATTTTTGTTACATAGTATGAAAGGAGGGATTTATACATGCATTTCATTTATTTCAGTCCTACAAGATGTTCTTATCCTTCTGCAACACTACAGATTGCCTAATCACTCACCTTAGATATTTTTTTCCTTATTCAGTTGAATAGTACTAAATTAATTATTGCTTTTAAACCCATATGAATTGTATTTTAAAACCTAAAATTGGGCAGCAAAATGAGAGGAAATTCAATTTCCTATTATCTTCCACATTACAAATGCTCTTCACCCCCCCTTCCCATTTTACATGCTCTATATGCTATTGTGACTTTGTATTGTAGGTCTCTCCCGCACCCCACCCCTGAGGATCAGTTTGAACATTTATTTTTCATGCTACATAGAGCACTTTGTATGAAGCTGGAAATCCATCTTTCATACTTAGTTGCATCTTAGGTCAAATGCTGCTCAGTAAACATTCATAGAATTGCACATGACAGGTAATATTTCATTACGGCTCCTGAATCAGTATGCTTCCCATCCTCACTTCTGATTCACTATAGTGGAAATTAAAAGGACATAATTACATTAAAATTAATTAAATTGTTCCTATAGCTAATTGAAGAAGTAGTGCCAAATTCAGTTGTATGCTTAAAAGAAAAAAAAGACATTATAATGTGATACACCATGCTGTATACGACACTAAATATGTTTACAATAAAAATAGATCCCACTGAGCTCAGTGGGATATTATTCCCAAATAGGAGAGCATAGAATTGCTGCCTAGGGGCTCCTTTGAGAAAAGCTAAGAAAAAGATAACAATGAGTATATGCATTTTTCTGGTAGGCTGTTCTAAAGAGCAGCTAAGGTAAGAGCAAATATTCTGGCAGGGCTTTTAAGGGCCCTCGTCACACCATTGGCTGTTACCAGAAGATCTTTTAATTTAAAATCAATTCAGGAGCAAAATGGGAGAAGTTGCTTCTTTGAACAAACACTCTCAGAATCCCTCAGCCATCATGTTACAGGTAATTCTGGCTTGAGGATTCTGGAAGTTGATGCCCCAAAGGTAGTTTGCAACCTGTATTCATACAAAAGGATAAAGGAGAAAACCTAGTTTCAAAAATTATTGATGCAAACACTACTGCACTGCTGAACCAGGAAGAGAAGTAGACTAATAGATGGGAGAACAGACTAGGGAGGGAGGGAGGTGAACAGAAATTTGTTTGGTCAGCAGCTCCTGGTGGTTCCAGTTTTTTGCACTGCTCTTTGTCCTTTTCACTGTCAGCTCCTGCTAAAACTATTACTCAGCTACCACATCATTTGTTGGCCATGGGCCTGCACGATTTTGTAGGAGGAAACATGTTTGAAGCAAGAAATTTTGGCACAGAATTTTATACATTGCCCTGTAGTTTTTCCTTGTAATGAAAACAAGTATCAAGATTTCTTTAGTAAAAACACATCCATTTAATAGTTCAACAAAGGTGAAATGAAAATAGAATAACGTTTGAAAGAAAAACAGGTTCATATCCCCTTTTAGACCAGCCAGTTTGCATTTCAGACATGAGATTTTGTGGGCCATAATCCAAGAAACTGATGCTCAAATAAAGTTTGTTAGTCTTAAAAATACCAATAAACTCTGTTTATTTTTGCATAGAAATAGACTGATATGGTCAATTTCTTCAAAGTTGCTAAAATAAGATTGACTAGAAAATCCAATTGTTAACATATTATTTTATAGGAAGTTACATTCTTATTCAAAGAAGATTTGTTCAGAACACTTGAATGCAAAATCTGGAAAAGAAGGCATTAATCACTGTCCATATTATATTCACAGATCCATAGAATGTTGTGGGAAGAAAATCCTCTTTTTATGCTTCCAGGACAAACCGTATTGAATATCTTTTGCACTTACTTGTATAAATGTCAGTATATACCAAATGGTATAAAGACCTATCAGAAAGCTCTGAGACAGAAACGCAATGCAATACTAGATAAATCTTTGCATCACTCCTCAAAAACCCTGCAAAGTTACTAAACATCTGTGTAATTTTCCATGGCAGAAGCCATTATTCTCATAAGGAATACAAAATTTAACATGTAAAGAGCTAGGTCTTAGATATTTAATTGCGTATAGAGCATTCATTAATCTGTGGCCCCATGTATACTGACCATTTAATGTAGTTCAAAGCTAAACAGCAACTTACCATAAACACATGTAAAAGAAAGCCCTTAATGCATGTTAGTGCTCTGTGGTTGAGTAACAGGTCTCAAACTGGTTCCAGGATTTCTTTGAAAACATCTGCACAGAAAACCCACTTTTTTTAATATCAGTTTGAAACTGACTTGAGCTAGTTAGAACTGCATTAAATGGTTAGTGTAGATGGGTCCTAGGTCAGGAAGGTTTGAATCATAGAGTTGAATCATAGAGTTGGAAGAGACCATAATGGCCATCAAACCCAATCCTCTGCTATGAAGGAATTCACAATCAAAGCACTCCTGGCACATTGTCAAGGTTATTCCACCTCAATCTCATTGGAGTTTCCAGGGACAAGCTTCCTAGCTTATTAGATCAGTGCAGCTTCCCAGTTTGTACCGGGTTGGATTGGAGAGGGGCCAAGCGTTGATCACCCTCAGGCTTTCCTCCCAGCATAAGGATGGGCCTGCTTGTCCCATCCTTATGCTGTAAGGTGAAGCTTTTGAGGTCCCTCAGCCCCTGCCTACTTCTCCCTTCTGTCAGCATCAGGACAGGGCCTCACCTTGTCCTGATGCTGGGACAAGGGAGAGGCAGATGAGGTGGCTTTGGAGGACTTGTCTCTTTGCCCAGGCTGGGCTTCTCCCTGCATCAGGACAAGACCTTGCCTTTTTCTGATGCCAGGATAATGGAGAGGCAAGTGGCTTGACTCTTTACCCAGGCCAAGCTCCCCCCTGACATTGGGACAGGACCTCCTGCCCTCTCCTTATGCCAGGAGGACTGCCAAAGAAGGGCACACCGTGACTGAGAGCACTCTATAGGGCTCCCAGCTGCTGCATACATTCCTCCCTCATTCTTTCGGCATAAGGATGTGGCTGCATCCTTATGCCCAAAAGACAAGGGAAATTTTGAGGGCCAGACATATGGGTCCAGAAGGCTGTGTCCAGCTTGTGGGCCATGTCTGATTTAGAGGGCATTAGTATCCTGTTAGGTTTTTAAAAAATGGACTGTGATGCTGTGTGATGTTTTCAGGTTTGTATAGTCTGTTAATTATTTTTTTTAATTTTTAGCCTTATAAATAGTTAAATGAGGTTTATAGTTTTTTAGTTTCCTTATCTATATTATTTTTAAATGTGTCACCTGCCTTAATGCTCATGTAGAGGCTATTCAGCCACAGGACTAGTCATGCAAATTTTGATGACATAGATCCAGAATCCATGTTCTGGACCAGTATTGTCATTTATGGCATGTGTAGTTGGCTTCTATGAGAATTAAATGAGAGAAGGCATTGATACAGAGGGAAAGAACACCTGTTTCTATTCTTGTAATCAGTTTTTTTAATTTACATGTTAAATATTATTTATCTATTAAAATGATAAATAAATGATTCCTTATCCATTTTGTTGCAAATTCTGTTACTTATCTATATAGATAGACAAACACATACATACACAAATATTGCAACTGTTTAAATATGTAAGGTACAGTGCAGGTCTCCTGCAGGTGCAGGACTATGGTGCACCAATCAGCAGGAGATGCATACATGCTTCCCATATATTATTATTGCAGCTGTTCCCCTCCAGGGCCCTAGTGAGGCACAATCTCATCCTGAGAGCACTTGGAAAGAGAGAAACAGATGGATGAGTAACTGGGAAGAAAACAAAGTCTTCCTATTCTCTTCAATAGCCAGGGCACTTGAGAACCAGCTGTGGAAAGTGGAAAAAGTCTCTGTTGAAACCTATAACCCCCTTTCCCTTGATAGTGCCCTAAAAGATGCACTCTTCTTATCCATCAGTAACAGTAGAAATGTTTTATAAATGTAACTTACAATGTAAATTCCTCTCCTATATGAAAAAAAATTGGAATGAAATCAAAGATAGGGCTTTGTAATACATTCACATGTGTGTTGCACAGAAGTAAGAATTGTAAAACACCCTTTAAATAAGGCCTGTAAGATTTCTTTAAAAAAAAGGAAAACCAGTGTTTAGCTCATTTTTCTCACTATGAGTATTTACTTTAGCTTATGTACTCTCACCCCCGCCCCTCTCCACCTCCAGTGCCTGGGATGAAGGCAGATTCTGTAGTCATTTGGCAATAATTCATTTGCTCATGGATAGGTAACCAATATCTAACAGCAAGATTTAGTGATGAAGTAAAGGAGTAAGTGGCATAGGCTAGATACCAAACAATAAAAAATAGAAGTACAACTGATAAATTACAGGAAAACAAGGAACTTGTAATGAGCTGTTTTGATTTATGATCTTAATTTTCATTTCACATAAGTAATCTATCTTAATACAAAATACAAAGCCTTCCCTCTGCTTTATTAAGTAATACATTTCACAATCCATAGTTTTAAAAAGAGGGGTGAAAATCAAGTATTTGAGTAATGTAGCGGATCATTTGTTTTAGATTACTACAAGGTGAAATTTAAGCAACTTCCAAAGAAATAATATGTGACTATTGTTTTGTTAATACTGTTCACTGTTGGATTAGAAGTCATTTTCATATTAACATAATAATGGATAGATACAAGGTAGATTGTTAGAATCATTTTGTTACAAGATCTGACCTTTCTGTGAACAAAGGGATAATTTGGATTAATTTCAATATGGATTCATGTCCTATCACATTTGGTACTGCTAACTGGGCCTTTACTTCTCTGTCACTGGAGAGATAACAGACAGGACCTAAAAGGAGGCCCTGATAGTAATCCTGTACTACCTTGACATACGGAGAATAGAAAAATTCACAAATACATCAGCTAAGCATACTTTGGTCAAAGATGCAGGGAACCAAAGGTACAAAACTATGTAAAAGCCCTGTTATTAGTTCAGTTTTATGCTGTTTGTAGGTATTATTTATTTGGACTTTATGACTCCATGAAAGCTGTAAGATCTTCTGGAGAGGCCTTTCTCTCTGTCCCACCACCATCTCAAGCTTGTTTGATGGGAACAAGGGAGAATGTCTTCTTGGTGGCCACTCATGGCTTTCGGAGTTGTCTTGTGAAGCATGTAAGATGACTTGGTCCTTGCTCTAATTTTGCTGACAAGTTCAAACGTTGATATGGTGTCAGGTTTTTTAAAATAGACTGTGATGCTGTGTGATGTTTTCAGGTTTGTATAGAGTCTGTTAATGATTTTTTAAAAATAATTTTAGCCCTATAAATAGTTAAATGTGGTTTATAGTTTTTAAATAGTTTTCTTATTTGTATTATTTTTAAATGTTTTACCTGCCTTAAGTCTCATTATTGGAGAAAATATGAGATGATGATAAATGCATGGACTCCTAAATATCAATTTGTCTCAGAAAAATGATCCAGCCATAGTCAAGTCCACTACTATGACATAAGAACATCATTTGCACCTGCCAATGTCTAGATTAGCTAAATCACCAGAAAGAATCTCTTTTGGGTACAATAGGTATTCTAGAACTTGCAAATTTCCCTCTGAGTCACTATTAATCAAGTCACCTAAAGTAAATTTTGAACTGACCAGCCCAGAACTGCTAACAACAAAAACTGTAGCAACTATTAACAGCCACTAATATGATTCCACAGCTGATTTTTATACTAACTCTCAGTCAGGTTTTCATCTCACAGCCATACACAACAGAGAATTCTGTATGAAATTAGTGAGAAATCAGGATGGAAAATTTAGTGACAGCAGGAGGAAGGTCAGGACAAATTAAAGTCTTCAGATTGTTCACCTCTGATTTAATGTGATGTGCTGTTTTTAAACATTTATTTGAAGCTAAAACACAGTGTGAGAGAGAAGCATCCAGAAGAAATAGTCATGTGAACATTCAGACTGCCATGTCTCTCTTTTGAATGGAAATGCATTACTGACTCAGCCTGGTCCACTGCACAGATAATGGTTGTTTTCTCTTGGGTCAAGAAGTCACTATTGTGTTTGCTTTTGCAAAGGAGGAGCTAACAGACAGCTGAATTCTAGCTGCATGGTGGTGGCAATTGTTACCCGTCTCGTAAAATTTATGCTTTGCATATAGATTGTTTTTGTGTGTCAAAAGGCACCAAGTTTGCTGTACCCAAATTATGGAGGATCATTTATACAGAATCATCTAAAGCAGAGTTACATTGCAAGATTGTAGCTCCCAAACCCCTCATCCCATCGATTTGATAAATGCTGTCATTACCAATTCTATCAAATTCTTGGAATTTCTTTTAAATTACTATGACTGCTTTGTAAGAGCAGGTACTAAATTTGATTCAAACTATGCTTTGGCGGCACGTATGAATACTTAGCAAATATGCTGTTGTTTTATGAATGTTGCGTGTGTTTCTTTCCATCTTTCTCTTTGCTAGTCCAGCCCATGATCTTCATTGCATCTACATTTTTCTCCCTTAACTGTCTTACATTTTATGAAGAGCTTTTGTCATTTTTATTTTCCACTGGAGACTGTGCTGAAAATGCAGGCATATTTCTTTTGGAGCTCACTTCTGATTTCAGAAGCAGTATGGAGAAGGCAGGAAAATTGTCCAAAGAACTCTCCGCACACACAAAAACCAGACTCCAAAGTCCTGAAATAAAATTTTTCCAGCTCTTTGATTTATGCCATATTTATATTCTGGGATCTGCAAGGTAAATCTATTAATATTCTGAATTTATGACCCAGGACTGGTATTACCAAAACATAGGTACCAGAGCCCGAGCAACTACTATTTACCATCAGAAATTCTGTTTTGATATGTTTATAAATACATACAATCATTTATCTGATTCAAAACTCCAATAAAAGAGAACCCACATAGGATGCATGGCATGCTGGTGGATTATTTAGGAATAGAATTTTAGGATGCAAAATCCTTTTATTTGCCCAGCACATCTGAAATAAGGGAGTATACCAAAGGGAAACCTGGTGCACTTATTTCTCTCCATTAGTAGCATCCTCCCCCAAATGGAATGGTTTTAAAAAGATGACTAAGGAAGAAGGCACCCCTTCCTCCCAACTGGTTGGCATGAGCTATCTAGACAAAGGAAAAAGTAGTGATTTCCAGAATTACATTCCCAGAGAGAAAGGTTTGGGTGAGCAAAAAGCATTTCCCATAAATGGGAGACAAATGGCTGGTAAATTGTTGTATTTTACAATTATCCAGTAGGCATGTGTGATCTATAAAAATGGTTCTAAACTGTGTTCAAAAGTAGGGAGTGCTGGCACTTCATTTCTAAAGTTCCCTCCAAATTTACCACTGTTAGCACACCAAATTTCAGAATGTTTTACTTATCCACAGATTTTTGGAAAATTTTCAAAGTTTTTATAAAATACATTTTTAATAATAAAGCAAATATGTTCCTGATTTGAAAGTATTATTTCCTGTTTCATTGTGTGTTCTTTACTTTGAAAGTAATTGTTTTACTCCAGAAACTTTGTTTGTGTGGCAAAAACCTTGTTAAATTGGTGGAGAACAGAAATCATAGTACACTCTCCATCAAAGGACATCTAGACTGATCCCCTTCTTCTGGGCAGAAAGGCACCATCCAAACTCTCCTGACATCCAGTTGCTTCCTCTACTGAGTTGGAGGGGACCCTCAAAACACATCCATATAAGTCATTAATTTTTTAAAGCTCAGAACAGAGATTGGCTAGAGCAATCTCTGTTCTGAGCTGTAAAAAACAACAACAGCAATCCCCTTGAATGTCTGTCTTTATGACACACAATTAACCACATAACTTCAAGTAAGCACAGATTTATACTACTACTTATTTCTCTTTGCAGATTCAATCATTTTATTTTATCATTACTGACTCTAAACGGCTAACTGGCTGCCCCCCACATTGCCTTGCTCATGGCAATTGGGCCAAAGTAAAAGTATTGGTATTTTAAAGCAGTTTATGTTCTCTTAGCTTTGCAAAAGTTTCTTAATGCTTACTTACTTTAGACCTTTTTGTATATTCAATCATTTTGTTTATTTTATTTAGACAAACTCTAAACGGTGATTGCTGCAGCCAGCTATTTGGGTCCTTCAGCCATCATTTGACTTTTTTGAGTAGCTTTAAATTCTGAGAAATGTAGTTTATGGGCCTTTTGCAAAGGTAGGGCCTTTTGCAGTCTCTACCATTGAGGGCCTAGCCTTCCCAAACTACAGTTAAGATGACTGTGATTTCCACACCCAAAGCCCCTCCTTTAAGTGCCAGTGAAGATGCGGCCAAAGGAATGATATTTTAAAAGCAATTTAATTTAACCATTAAGTTGCTTAATGGTTAGTGGAAATTAAACTGACCTTGGGAGACATCTGAATGTTACAGGACGTTAACGAAAAAATTGGGTAAGTGATTCAAATTCTAAAGCGCCCCCCCCCCACCTTTCCTGCATGGCTTAGAACTCATTTCATATTCCCAAATTAAACAAATCAGATCCATGTTCTGATTTTAATATGAAATTTTGCACCACCCTATTATCCAGAGCATGAAAGTCCAAAAGAGATAGTTTTTCAAATTGTGCAGTTATCTCCGAGAAAAGCTTTCAATAGCTGAGATTAAGGATTGCATCACTGTAGCAGAAGTCATGCCTTGAAATCAAAATGACCTGTGACTGTTTCTTCCACCTCCACACATTTAGTTAAGAGAAAATTGTGTGTGTTTGACTATATCCAAGTATCTGGCTATCTTCTAACAGTACAGGATATATAATGAAAAGGATATATACTTACTAGAAGCTCTAGAGCAGTGGTTCTCAACCTGTGGGTCCCCAGGTGTTTTGGCCTACAACTCCCAGAAATCCCTGCCAATTTACCAGCTGTTAGGATTTCTGGGAATTGAAGGCCAAAACATCTGGGGACCCACAGGTTGAGAACCACTGCTCTAGACTATCTCATGTAGCTATGAAGCCAGAGATAGTAAGCCCTCCCATATGTTATGTGGATCAGGTTGAATCAGGAGAGATGTGGGTTAGGAATTGCTGCTCTGAGATCACCTGCCATCCATCTGTTGCCTGGAAAACAGCCCACCATCTCTTTGTTTTCCTATTTTACTCCAGGGCAGTGGCTATATTTGTTTTCCTTGAAGGTAAATGAAACATGTTGCAAGTGTCAAAGCCTACAAAGACTGTCTGCCTCCATCACTAGAGACAAACACCTAGCAAAAGTGGCAGCTTGGCTTGGAAGCTGCTCTCCTTCTGGTTAAATCAAAGGGATAATAAGTTTTCTCCCTTGCAAGAAAGGAAAAGACATATATGTCATCAAATGTAGAACTTAAGACAATAGTCCACTCCATTTGTTAAACAGGCAGGAACTATAAATGCTGCAGTATGAGGCGAGTTAAGTGAAAAATTTGGTCCATCAAATGTCTGGAGGGCTGGATCAGGTCTATTTCAGGCTAATCCACTGTCCAGATGCACATTGCTGCTATTACTGTTCCCTGCACTAATTAGTGCAGAGGGCCCTTCTACACTGACCATATAATAAGATTCGAATGGGGCACCTGTGTCATCAACATGATGGAAGTTGTTGATTTACCCATGGATTATGTGGACACCCTATTATGATCTCAATAAGCAAGCCAGGTGATGGGTATGCATTCATAGATATTTGGTCAACAAGGAGTCTTGACATCTAGACAAGGAGATGGGAAAGCAAAGAACCAGGTTTAATGATCATGTTACATTGCCCTAGTTTCTGGAACAGCTCTGAGATGCATGCTCCAAATTAACTTGCCCCAGACATGGCATGCATAAAGTTATTTGAATCTATATGAACATCTCTATGAGTCAAAGTCTAATGATAACATTAACTCATATTTTTTGCCATTTAAATTCAAAAAGAAAATAGAGAAACTAAAATATTCATAAAAAGTTGGGTATTATATGCCCTCATCTGCATTTCTGTGTGAGAGTAATGGATAGGGAGATGATGCTTGTTTGATATCAATCTAACATAAATTTCATAGCAGCAGGTAGAAACATCTGAAACTACAGAGACTGTAAAGTGTATGCCTACTAGTATTACTCTGTTTAAGATCTTGAAGACAGCAGAAAATAAAATTAGTACAGTATTTGAATTGCCTCTAGCTAGAATTGTATGCTTCACCTGCCTTTAATCCCCACATTGTTTGACATTTTCACTATCTTCCTGCTACATTATGCCTCCTCTGAGTCATATGATCTTTGCCAGCCTCCTGGACACAGTAAAATAGCTTATATAGAGGCTATTTTGCAGTTTCCACTGAGGCATTGAGCCCCTGTATTCCTATAAGTTCTTTGACATAATTCCTGATATATCTGAAGAAAAGTGAACTCGGGTTATCAGCAAAACTTTCTTAAAGTAGAGACAGAAAACATTATTAGTTTGGATATTCTGAAAGACTTACAAAGAAAAATATGTATGATGGTTTTTGTGCGTACCACAAACTCTAAAGTGGACAACTGTATCCAGTGCTAGATATCAGTTTGAGCAATAGTAGAATCCAGTGTAAGGAGCCATCAATCCTGTTCCAAAAGGCTTGTACCTTTTCCAGAACTATTTTTTTTGGCAACTCCAATAATTGCAGAGGATGGGGAAAGTAAGAAAGTTCTGCACTGTAGGTATGTTCCTGGACATCACTTCTTTAACAGAAATGTTGGTACCAGAGGTAGAATCAACATGGAAATAATAGAGATAGGTTCCTATGTCACAAAACAATGAAGAGCAGTTCCACAATTGAGCAGCTCTTACAGTCAAGAAATTCTTCCTAATGTTCAGGTAGAATCTCCTTTCCTGTCACTTGAGTCAATTTCTCTGAGTCTTAGCATTTCATCACACAGGCTTTCTTACCTGTCCTAGGGTGCTTCCAGCACAGTTCATAGATGGAGCCTGCTGGATCCCATGAAATGATGTACAGCTACTTTGGACAGGGCTCCATCCCTGAACTGTGCTTGAAGCACCCTATGAAGGAACAAGAAGAACACAGGTGCTATTATAGGTTCTTTTGGGCTGTATGGACATGTTCTAGAAGCATTCTCTCCTGATGTTTCACCTGCATCTGTGGCAAGCATCCTCAGAGGTTGTGAGGTTTTGAAAACCTCATAACCTCTGAAAAGCCTTGGACAATACATAGAACACATGGGCTTCCCATGTTCTCATTGCAAGGAACAGGGACGGCACAGGGGAAAGCTGGGGAGTGACACTTTCTCTAGAGTGATGGGGAAGGCATCGCTGTGGGAAATGTGGGGTGACTGCCCCACGGATTCTCTGCAATGCTTGGTGAATCCCCCCACTGCCTCCCACATTAGGGCACTTAATGTGATGCAATCCCTAGTCTCCAGGACCACAGAAAACCAGCCTGCTCTCTCTTCTGCTATACTAAACACTTAATGCCATTTGAAAGCATCTTGACAATGCAATGTTTACATGGTGCAGACTCTGAAGGTAGGTTTTAAACTGGGGTAAGCAGTGTTTTAAGGTGTTTTAAACTGGGGTAAGCAAAATCGGGGAATACTGTGAAAGAGAGACATGTAGTGCAAACCACATTGATTGGCAGAACTGTTTAAAAGATGGGGTGCTCCAGTGATCTGCACATGTGGATTGCAGCAGGGGAGATGAAAAGGTCTGATTTCTCCATAGCCATGAAGCCTCAGATCCTGCAGATCCTGGAACCAGATCAAACCCCACCTCTTTTATACAATAAGCACCATTCCGACCTTGAACTGTTTCCAGGGTTTCATGTGCACAGTGAAATCACTTCCTCCTCTGCTGATTTCACGATGACCTATATGGTCTGTATAGATGTGCCCCTAGCTTTCCCAGCACATGCAAAACAGAGCACTGAGTTGTTGCCAGCAAAGCAGTCGTTTTCTCCCATCTCCTTTCAAATGATGCCTTAGCTCCAGGTATTAGAGTGGGTGATAGCTTGTGAGAACATATTTACTTTACTCATATTGATAGAAAATACAGAATGTAAAAATAAACTGCAATACAATGTCTCTGGATCTGCAACATGGTATAATATTCAGGTTACTTTACTGTCTCTGAAAATTAATGCAGCATGCATAAGACAAACACAAAGGGATGCCCTTCAATTAATGATTGCTTGTCACACAATTTACTGAGGCATTAGCTTGCATGTTTTTATATTTGTGAATTTGATTCAATATTTCATTCATAACTTGTTCACAATGTGAAGCAAAGAAAAGACAAAATGTGATATACCACTGATACACCCCCTGCAATATGCCTCACGATGATCCTTCAGTTGCTGAAGTTACGTGAAAAGTATCTCGAAATATAGTGCTGAAAACATATGAGAAGTGAAGCACATTATTTATATATATATATAAACTTTATGGGATTGTAAAATAGTGACGTATGCCTTATAATAAGTAGAGGTGTTATTTACATATATTTGAGAAAGACGTTTTATACCCTTTCCTGCCGGTTTTTGGCTTGATAATGCAATACTCCAAATCTTATTATTGTGCCACCCATTACAATAGTTGCCATTAATCTTACTTCAGGCTGAATAACTGCTTCCTTTTATTTTTCATTTGATTAAAAGTCTACATCGTTATTGAAAATTTTGAGTGTATGATATGTAATGTTATTGACAAGTTGCAGCACTGGGAATCTAAAATCTGTGTTTCCAGGCACTTTTAGTCTTGAAGGAATTTTCATATTTATTGTTTTGCAAGAGGTTCAATATTGCATAACGCAAAACAAATTCACCCCCATCGTAAAACCAAACGATCCATGCAATTATGCTTTTAATTTTTTTACCCTCTTCCCCAATTTGATAAAAATTGTCAGACTGCTCTTTCTGAAAACAAAACTAATATTTTAATATCTTCAGGAATGCCAAGCAGAAAAGGAAAAAGGAGGGAGGCAGAGATCAAATGCCAAGAATTAGCCCTTGATACTAGAAATTTATTTCCGTGCCAATATACACTATGGACCTCATCAGACAGGTAGAGGGAAAGAGAGGGAAAGCAGAGGGACCCATCCTCCTTTGTTCTCTACTGTCTTCCCCTGTCTCCCATCCTTAGTCCCCCCCCTCATTTTCTTGCTTCCTCTTCATGATTTCCAATTAGGAGTTGGGTATTTCCCAACTCCTCAAAAGGCAATATGGGCTCCATTTCTCTACACTACAAAAACAAAACCCCATGCAGTCCCACCAGAAATTGCCTTGAAACATGTGATAGTCTGTAGGACTCCATTTCAGCAGCATAGAGAAATGGGGAGATGATGCAGAGAAGACTGTGTCTAATGAGGTAAAAAATCTCTATTTATATTATAGTAGCGAGCCTGTGTGGATGTAACTGTAATATTATTGTTGGTAGATTTTTGCTAGTTTTGGGTCTTGGTAGGTGACAGATGATGCCAATACTTGAATGTGATGTCAATCTTGCTTTTCCTGCACATTCCCAATAAGACATGCTAGAAAAAAAGTTTTAGTCAAAATGCAGTGAAGTTACCAACCTAGAAATTGAAACATAATTTTATTCAGAAAAAGGCAGGGGTGTTTAAGAATATTCTGAATAGCTGAGAGAACACCTGGAAAAGTGCTGCTTGATTTAGGATAGCTGCTCCAGTGGAGGAGTGCATGCTTAATTAAACACATTTCTTGGAAAATAATTCTGCAGTGACAGATAAGACAAATTCAGCAGCTTTAGTAAACTTACTCTCTTAAACAAAAAGAGAGCATTTGACATGACAACACACAGAAGATAAATGTTTATACAGAGCAAATAACAAACCTCTCTGTGTTATTTTTATTCAGCACTTACCTAGGATGACCCCTAGAACCCCTAGTTGGTTCAGAATTCCAAAGTTCAGTTACTTTTACAGGATGGAGATACAAATGTACATATTCACTGGCTAAGAAAAAAAAGCTCCCTTTCCCCCCATTTCTACTTTAGTCTGCATATTCTTTAAAATTTCTCAAAAATTGCATGTGTTTTCATAGAATCGTAGAGTTGGAAGAGATCCAACTCTATGAAGCATCCAGTTCCACTCCCGGTCATGCAGGAATAGCACAAGCAAACACCCCTGAGAGATGGCTATCCATTTGAGTGTTTTCTCTGAATAAAACACATTTTCTAATACACAGCATTTGTGTATCATATTGTCACATTTTAATTCAATGTTTGTTTGTTTTTTAAAAAGAAAAGGAAAATGGAACCGAGAAATGTAGAGAAATGGAAGTACTCAAACAGAACTGCCTCTTTATCCGGAAAATGAAAATTAGGTGGATACACGTTACTTTTGAACCAAACAAATTTGTTTTTCATTGCTAACACTATGTCTTCATGGTCCTATTCAGGCAAACGTCTTTCAGCATATTCAAATTATTAGTAAAGAAACTTTTCTTTAAAAAGAAACATGACAACTCAATATACAATAACAAATACTATAAAACAAGTTGATAATGATAACAGAATAAAAAGAAAACAAGTTTATTTATGAACTACTTTACAGTCAAATGTCTGGACAAACAGATATATATTTAATTGATGGTAGAAACATCAATTGCAATAATAATCATCATCATCATCATCATCATCATCATCATCATCATCATAAAACTTTGTTTGTATACCGCCCTATCTCCCCAAGAGAAATCAGGGTGGTTTCCAACATAGGGCAAAACATAAAAATGACCATTATAAAACATAACATAATCCTATTAAAACAATCACAAACATTTAGAAGCCATCTTAAACTTAATGTGGAGGACAGTGGATATTAGAATTGAAATGAGCCTCCCTCTAGACAACAACCAAATGATACTCACACAGAGCACATCTACACTGACCATGCTTCATGTGGTGTTTGATTCCTTCTCCCTCCTCACCTTGTCACCCTGTCCAACATCACTGCAGGTGATGGAAGACTGGTAGTCTGTATCATGCCTGGAGGCTGCCATGATACAGAAAGATAAGGGGATTGTTGGGGTGGCTGCCCAATGGTGTTGAATCACATTCTGTGCTGCTGGGCAGTTGGTATTCCCTCCCACCTCCACAATGTCTGGGGAGGGGGTGCCCCTGTGTGACCCATATCAGGGCTGATCCAGTGTAGAACACACTAGATTGGATTATTGGTTAGTTAGATCTGTCTCAAGTTTCAGTATGTGGCCTATGGCATGAAAAACCAGAGATACATTGGTAAGTTCTTCCTTCCCCTGTTTCAGTAGGTCATTTTTCCTTCATTTACTATTCTCAGAGATTCAAAAGACCATATGTGCCCACTGGCATTGATTCTTAAAACTATGGAAGAATATTCATACGGTGAAAAGATCACCACTTCCTTGCCTTCCATTACACAGTTTTAACTGTCTTCTAAGTATCATGTATCATGAGCAGTATCTGATTCAGAATTGCTTGTTGAACTCTTACACCCAGTGTTCCAGACTACTGGCTAGACTGATTGCCAAAAGTGATAGGAGCAATATATGGAAGACAACACTCTTTCCATCCACAATTTTTCTTGAGACGGCCTGTTTAAACTTATCTGGAGAAGTCTATTGGTAAGAGACATCAAATGCATTTGGCTCCTTGTGTTGTGTAAGTCTTTGCTATGTAAACCTCTGATTCTTTAAAAAGATATTTCCAAGACACTACAATGTTCTCAGATTCATATGTATTTTAAAGTAATTATGATTTGTGGTATATGATGCACACACAAACACACAAAACTCCTAAAACAAAATAAAACAAGAACAACTGTGTTAACAATATTTATTGTTTGGTACCAAGATAATCAACCAAGTCCCCAGAAAATTACAGTCCCAACTTGGTTATCATCTGGTCAGAAAGTGTTTAGACAGTGTTTTTGTCTCAGCTGGCAGGAGAATGGAGTATTAACACAAAATAATATTTTTGTGAACCTAAACCGTCATTTATTTTTAATGCTTGTGCAGGTAGTTACATTGGTGCTTTAGTAAATATGAGTTATAAATATTTTGACAAACAAATAAAATACACACATGTTGGACTTTAATGGCCTGAAGAAAACTCATGGATGGGCCATTCTTGACATTTCATGTATGCAGGTTTATCCTATAGAACAATTTCTACAAATTAATGAAAGTGTCTTTTGTACACCAGATATGTAGAAGTATAATAAAGATATGGATATCATCCATGAATTATGCCCACATCAGTTGGGATAATTTTCACAATTACATTTCTCAAAACCTGTAGACATCTACCTTCTGTTTTGCCTTCCTGAAGTTTTGCTTGGTTCTCTTATTTTGCACACAGAGAGGCCAATCCAACAAAGAATTATCTTGAATAATTCCAACTGTAACAATTTTAATTGTAACTATGTAACAAGTGAGTCACAACCAATTTAAATCTTGGTGCTTTCAGCAGGGCATAGTCACAACATATTTCATGTTGTTCAGTATCAGAGCTATTAAACCGCCTTTTCGAATCCATAAGCAAAACTGCAATTTTCAGGCCATCTGGGATTGCTATCAATTTCAATATTTAGCTGAAAAGACTTTAAAAATACAGAGTCTTGTAACTATTTTTTCCATTCATTCACTATTCTTTTTTCCTCAAAGAAACAGTCACAGAAAGTACCCGTGTTTCTTAGTTTTCCCCAGTGTATCCTTAATACATTTATTCAGTCTTTTTTTGTTACTTAAACAAAATTATAATTGCATTTAGCTTTGCAGCAATTTGTTTCCCAAAGGTAAATTCATAGAGAATATTAGACTGACACAAATACAAAGGTTTTAATTTCCAAAAGCTATTAAATCACACTCCCTAGCAAAATTTGTGTTTGAAGTTCAAATGAAAGACAATATCTGAATGCGCTAATCCTCCAGAGAATTCATGGCACCTGTCAGGCACTGTAAAGGTTTTATAAATGTTGTCTTCTGCAAAGTCAACTGCAAACATCATAAGGCCTTTGGTAAATATGTCTACCAGCCTCTTTGTTTGAGCAGAAATATTGAATTTCCCAGTATTATGATTATAAACCAGAGACGATTATTCTAGATTTTTTTAAAAAAATATTTGATTAATAGCCTTTCACTTTTGCCATGGGATCAAGTTTCAAATCATAGATTTAAGTGCTTGAAAATATTTGATCTGTAAATATTGCAATGGCAACAAGGAAGTCCAAACAGGAATGTTATTTACAGCTGAACATGATCAAAGTGAAACCTTAACAATAAAGGATAATATAACTTCCTTGAAATGCAGAAATTAAATGGAGTCTTTAAAGCAACTGTACATCGGTTATTTGTGTTATATTATAACTAGTGATACAATGTAAAATATTGTCCTCCTTTTTAATGCAGGGGAATTACAGCACATTAATATGTTAATCTATAAAATTGCTTGGGTCAATAGCCATTTCTTATCTTGACTTTAAAACAAACAAAAAAAATCACAATATCAGTAATTCAAATGCATGAGAGCCTTGTAACTATGGAACTGTGAATATTTTAACTGCTGTGATACACATGCATTATTAACTGTGTTTGGCATCCTTTAAGGACACTCCATTTCTTCTTTTTCTCTTTTAACTTTGAATGAACTGGAGGATAAGTGGAATCTGCTGAATTTACCAAAATGGTGTTCTGAGCAAAATTGCTGTGTTGAAGGCACTTAACCGTTTGTTGTGTTTTTCAACAATTTCATACTTCAATGGTAATTTAGCGCAATAAATTGTTTCATTGTGTTTTAACCTTTTTTATTATCATTTTGTTTGGTTCTAGTGTTTATGTAAAGTGCCCTGAATCCCATACCAGAAGGGAGGATATAGAATTATATAAAATAAGGAAATAGATAGATAGATATGAAGAACTCACTAGTTTGCATGTACATGTTTTCTTTTTTTTAAAAAAACTTAAAATTTCATCATATGTCTGTGTGCTTTTCCTCAATTTTTCTCTCCAAAATGATATGTACATAGTGTGATAATAACTATATATTCATGCATGCATGCACATACAGAACCTCTTAAATAAATAAAGTTAGGTTACATACTCTTCTCCAAGGCACATCCTGTTGTTGTGTCTCAGGATCGAGGGCTAAAAGAAAGAAAGAAGAAATATATCTGATACAGAAGTATACTTAAAATGTCTAGCATTTCTGTCATCTATTGTTTAATGCAGAATTACCCTTTATGAAAGATCTAAATTAATTTGGAAATATGCATAAAAACCATATTCAATAAAGCCCAGTGAAGGAATTAATTCTGTATATGTACAAACTGCCAGAGACATCCTCTTTGCTTTCCCTTTACTGATTTATTATTTGGGTAGAAAATGTCTGATTTTCCATTCTGTCTTAACCCCTTCCTTCTTCGGTTAACCAATAACAATTTTCTAAACTGAAAAAATGTTTTCCTGCACCAAAAACACTGTTTCCTATATAGAAATTCTGTTTTCTGCAAAGGTGGAGGGAAGGTTGAATAAAAATGTGTCTCAATCAAATAATTATTTTTCAACACTTCAGGACATTTGAATAGGGAGAGAATACTGGAAACGAATATTTGTTTTATCTAACAACAGAAAGAAAAGTACCGTAGTTATTCTTCCCCATATTTCAGGTTCAAACAGTTGAAGATGGCTCATTATAAATTATTAGAAGCAAAAGGTTGAATTTTGTAAGGGCAACAATATCAGAAGGAGGGTGACTGCATTCAACCTTGCATCCTCTCTTGTGCAGGGAACTCTCATTGTCACAATATCTTTTTAAAGAACAATATTATATTATATATTCTGAAGACACCTCCCTCCCCCAGTAGTATTTCTTAGATATTCCACTTCAGTTATATTTGTTCACACATTCTATTTTATTTAAGAAATGTAGCTAAAAATATTAAAAACCTTCAGGTCTCATGGGATTACTACAAATCTAATACTTTGAATATTAAAAAAAAACATAAGATATTCTTCTCGTCTCCTCTTTTTTCTTTCTTTTTTTTCTATGTTACTTTTTTCTATAGACATTTTAACTGTAATTTTTAATATTCAATAAAGATGATTTAAAAAACCCCATAAGATATGAAAATTCAATTTTCTGACAGAACTGGCTGAACAGCATGGTACAATATTTCTTTTGGAAGCTTATTTGTTTGTAAATACTGACCAAAAAAATACAGGCTGACTTCTTTGCTTCCCTTCTCTTTTCTGTTGCCTTCTTACATAAAACTTCAATTATGTCCATAATTAGAAAAGATATATCCTTCTTGTAATAATAATTCACAAAAGCATTTCATTAAACAGGTTACAGAAAAAAGCAGGGTTTGTATGCCAATGAAAGAGCAAATCTGAGAGGCAGCACAGCAAATGAGACATCTGTTAATTCCTGGTAACATATCAGTGGTGGTTTATTTATTTATTATTTATTTCGAGGGATTCGAAATAAGAGGGATTTGGACCGGTTCACAACATGTGTTAACATACAAAAAATATACAATAACAACACAATGCCACTTCATTACACGATTAAAATATCAGCACCATACACATTAAAACATTATCATCCCAGTTAAAAGAGCCAAAACATCCGACACCATCACAATCCCATTCATCATCCTCCTTTCATGTGGGCAAAGAATTAAATCAGTTGTCAAATGCCGCGTTCCACAACCAGGTCTTTGTTAGTTTCCTGAACGTCATGAGGGAGGGGGCAGTTCTGATCTCTAATGGCAGGGAGTTCCAAAGTTGAGAGGCCACCATTGAGAAGGCCCTGTCCCTCGTCCCCACCAGCCGTGCTTGTGCAGGCGGAGGGACCGAGAGCAGGGCCCCTCCAGACGATCTTAGTGGTCTTGATGGTTCGTAGGGGAGAATACGTTAGGAGAGGTAAACAGGGCCGGAGTCGTTTAGGGCTTTATAGGTTAACACCAGCACTTTGAATTGTGCTCGGAAGCTAATCGGCAGCCAGTGGAGTTCGAGTAACAGCGGAGTGGTGTGCTCCCTGTACCCCGCCCCCGTTAGTAATCTGGCTGCCGTGCGTTGTACTTGCTGCAGCTTCCGGGCAGTCTTCAGAGTCAACCCCATGTAGAGAGCGTTGCAGTAATCTAAGCGGGATGTAACCAAAGCATATACTACTGTGGCCAAGTCAGCCCTCCCAAGGTACAGACGCAGCTGGTGCACAAGTTTTAATTGTGCGAATGCTCCCCTGACCACCGCTGAAACCTGGGGTTCCAGGCTCAGCTATGAATCCAGGAGAACTCCCAGACTGCGTACCTGTGCTTTTAGCACAGGCTGGTTCAGCATCTTACTGGAAAATCCTTGATGCACACATTTTTGGCCAAAACAATCAGTCCCCAACAGGTTAAAGCCACCATAACTGGTTGTTCTAATGTTGTACCATTCATTAAAGTCTTATCCATAATGGCTGAAGGAGTGATGATTCAATCTGTAGCTCATTATGCCTGCAGCTTGAATATAATTATAATCAAATGTGCTTTTGCCAAAGCTTATAAACTGGCACTGAAAACATGGGATCCACGACTAGTTCACCTTATACTCCTTGTGACATGTGAGAATGCTTTTTTCATATCAGGAGCAACTTGAAAAACTGCAAGTAGCTTCTGGTGTGAGAGAACTGGCCGTCTGCAAGGATGCCCAGATGTTTTACCATCCAGTGGGAGGGTTCTCTTATGTTCCCGCATGAGAAGCTGGAGCTGATAGATGGGAGCTTACCCTGCTCCCCAGATTCAAACTGCCGATCTTTTGGTCAGCAGTCCTGTTGGCACAAGAGTTTAACCCATTGCACCGCCAGAGGCTCCATGTGAGAATAAAATGTTTGATGTGACACTGTCATGTTGGCTCTTATTTGCAGCCAACTGCCTGGTTGTTCTGCCTTTAAAATATGATGCTTTGATTCTACATATTTGCAAAGTATATAAAGAAATGACGTCAATAAGAGAAATACTTGTTTTACTGTAAGGAACCCCCAAATTGTAATTTTCTAGAGGTTCATTTTTATACTTATAAATCCAGACTGTAAAATACAACTTTAACTATCCCTCATATTTTGCCATGTTGGACAAGAAAGATGTTGGGCCGAAGTCCAACAAAATGTGGGAAATTATAAATTTTCATCTCCAATATATAAGGAATACACACAGAATATATGCATATTATGTCCATGGATAAGAGAAAGAAACAATTCATAGTGGAATTTCGCTAGGTCTGGCATTTAATTAATCCCAAAAATACTGGCACAGTTACATCAGTGTCTCATTGGATGTTTATATAAATTAATTCAGGTATTTTTGGGGTGAATTTACAGACATACAAAGGGACTTAGAGGCCTGGTTATTCCTAAATTATTCAAGTAAAATGTTTTGAATGGAAGCAAAATTTACTGAAGCTTCCTATACTTCTATATTTGAGTCGGATGTAAGAAAAGGGAATTGCAGCTTCCACCTTACCTATTTTCCCATTGAAACAATCACAACTAGGAACAGAGCGCATCTGCAAATGTTTGTTTAAATCACACAATTTATGACACCAGCAATGTATTAATTGATTGCATAATACTTCTGTATTTTCGTAAATTGTTTTTATGGACAAGGCACATGCTGTCAATGTATCATTTTTGGCCTCTTACTCATAGAGATATCATTCACAATTGTACCAAACAAAGAAGGAAAGGTTAACATTTGCCAACCACACATCACTGGTAGTGTTAACATTTATATCAAAAATATCATTTAAAATTAATGAAACAAAAAGTGTGTTTCTGTAAATTTTATAAATCTACCATCTTTGTAAACTTAATCCAAACAAAGTTATTATAAAGTATCTTTGAAAAATTTCAATGCACTACAAAAAATATAGATTTTTTTGTAAAGAAAAGGATGTGGATTTAAAAAAATGTCTTTGCAGTTCACCTTTAAGTATGATGACTTGATCTTGTCACTTGTCAAATATGTCAAAATGTCTCTTACTGGGTTTGCTGATCAATATCTATATGGAACACATTGAAGAGTGTATAACATGTCCTGCATTAATTCTTCAACTACATTCCTAGATGATTGGAAATAGGAGATAGTTCTAGCAAATTATTTCCCCACATTCCCTTAAAATTAAAAGCATCTGCAAGATCAGGTGAAGGACTAGGGGAAATTATTAAAGCGAAATACATCAAGTACAGTGGAGAAAATGGACAATTTTCCAAAAAAAATGACATTCCTACTCAATTACCATTTTATCATCTAGCCATTCACCTAATCCAGTGTTTCTCCACCATGCTCCTTACCAGCTGTTAGGGATTGTGGGAGCTGAAGTCCAAAACATCTGGAGAATGACTGTCTTAATCAATTGCCATTGTATCGTTTACCCATTCACTGCCTAGAACAGCAGTAAACAAGATGAAGCCCAGATGAAATGCGTAACCACCAAAGGTCTTTCTGTGGTCTTTTACCTCTCCTATTGGCCCCAAATACCACTTTTGCCCCCAAAATGAGCATCTAGGAGCAATTCCTTATTTCAATAGACTGCAGAAGCCTCCAGAGATTGATAATTGTCACCAAGATCTGCCAATATTGTCCATACCATTGTAGACCAATGTAACCTATCTTAGACTGAAGTCTGTGAATCAAACTGGATAGCAGACTATATTGTGATGTGGCTTGTTTTGAGATCAACATGTTATTTTTCCCTTTTAGCTTAACTGGGCATGAAATTAATTGTGAATATGTTATTCACGTACACATTTCTTGTTATCTGAATATCAGCCACAGGGTACTCTGGGAAGACTCAGAACTGGCCAAGTGATGAAGTAATTTCTGTCTTTCTTTTCTTTTCCCCCCAAGAAAATCCACCTCTATGCAACACCTATTTGTAGTTCATGGCAGAGTGTGGCAGAGACCTTCAAGTGGCAAGTGGCATTAACAGACTGGTAGCTATAGAAATGCAGTGGCCCAAAAAGTGGAAGTCTTGGGGTGCTGAATGGCCCCTTAGACCTCCCATTCAAGGATTTAGGTTTCCTTTAATAAATCAATAAACCACAAAGGAAAATACCATCTTTACTTATCATTCACCTTTTTTGGCTAAATTACAATGCCAGAATTGAGGTGACATTATATTCCTTGGAACATTAGAATTGTGCACATAAACCTACCTGCATGAAAAGGCCTGGAGGAACCCAGAATGCCAGAGGCTAGACAAGGAGCTGGGGAGGGGGGGATGACCCAGTGGTGGCGGCAGCCTCAGGGCTCCATGGCACCCAAAGAAGGAGGAGCACCCAGCTCATGACCTAGTCATTCCTGATGCTAAGCCATGGATTCTCAGGGTCTGTTGTCCACCACCCCCCAGGCTCGGACTCATAGGGCTCCCAACTGGCCCTCACCTCCCCTTGGTTTTGAAGGCCTAATGAATTAGGCCAACTGGAAATTGTGCAAAGTTGGCAAATCTACCAGCCTTGGTCTGAAGGAGGCGTGTGGCTTCCCAAATGGCCTCATTCATGCTGCCTGTTTCCCTGATGTGCCATGCCTGTGATGTTGGGCACATTACATTTGAGAGCAAATCCATGTCTTTAATGTGAACTTTCAAAATTGAGGTATGCATTACATTCAATGGTGCATTATACTCAAGTCAATACGTTATGCGGAGAGATGAATATATAGATGGGAAATTGACTGCTTGGCTGTTTAATCTCTGCATCACACCTCTAGTCATGGACGACCCAAGCAGTTTGATATTATATCTTATCTATCTCTAAGATGGATCACAAGTGTGCATACCTATTTGAAATATGGGCTTTAGCCAATTCAGGCATTGTGAAAGTATCTGGCAGTTAAAGATCTTGAGATGGTTGGTTGTTTGCACACAAAGACATTCCAGTTCCCTAGCACTTTAGAAAAGGTGGGCTTAAGGAGCCAAAAATATGATACTAGTTGCTTCAGAATAGATGCATTTTCTACAGCTTCCACAATGGTTTTCACTGTCCTGATTTTCAAGGGGTCAGGCAGTGGAAGTCTAAAAATGATGTTGGCCTCCAACCAGTTAAAATAACTTGTGTCTGGTTATTTTATTTGTTTTTCTCAGCTTCGAGAATAAATAAGCAGATTGTTCTGTGACCATATAACAATCTTCTGGGCAGTGATGTAAGCACAGTATTACTATTTTTGTCCCTGTTCGATGTTACTACAATTGATGATTAATACAATTGCTGACTGGAAAGAACAGCTTGAACTGACATGGATCCTACTATTGCAATTCACTGAATGGGCCAGCCTTCCCCCACATGCTCAAGTTCTCCATTTGGGTTGCAATAGTTTGCGGTTACTCATAGGCATGGACAATCCATGGTTGTAAATGGTTCTAAAGTACTTACAAAACTCAAGGGCTCTGGTGCTTGGCTTCTACAGTGTTGCTAATGTTCTGGTGGCGAAAATTTCAGAACTCTAACAAAACATTTGAAATTTCATTATAAATGGCAATTCGTAATTGGTTCTGTCATAAAAATTGGCAATAATGAAATAATAATGAAATGTTGAAAGTTTTGTTAACGTTCTGAAATTTTCACCATCAGAACTTTAGCAACACTGTAGAAGCAAAGCACCAGCACCCTCTAGTTTTGCAAGTACTTTAGAAGCATTTACAACCATGGATTGCCCAAGCCTATTACTCAACCCACTAACATTGCAAACCTTAGCTGACATGAAGGAATAATTATGGAGCACTGCCTATGAACTGAGATTATTTGGTTTGTTATATTACCCGGGGGAGGGGGTATGGTGTGAGGAAGGCAACCTTAAGCCCTTGGATATAACATTTCTTAGGAGAAGGGAGTCTTCAGGGAGGTTAGAGTGCAAATTAGGAATTTTTAAGCAAAGCTTGTGGGTCACATTGGACAGCTTGGCATAGGGAAGAATTAAGAGGAGGCTTGCTACTTGCCTACTGCTGCCTAGTTTTCATATCAGGAGTGACTTGAGAAACTGCAAGGGTTTAACCCAATGTGACACTGGAGGCTCCATTGCTGACTAGTACCAATGAACCATTTGGTGAAGGGTATTCTTTGGATGCATCTTGAGTTTCACAGTTCTTTGTGGAAGAAGAAGAAAGATTGGGTTTGACTTGTCTGGGTTTCTCCTCTGAGTCATGGGACCTTCCTGCAAAGACATGGCAGGCCATGGGGTGTTGAGGTGACTTGTCCAGAATATGAGAGGAGGAGAAAAAAGTACCACTACCCCCATAAGATTCTATACCATTAAGTAACAGATTTTTGTTCACTATATACTTGTGTCTGTCTGTTTCTTCCAAATGGTTGGACAAAAATCAATGTTTGCATATTTAATACAAACTAGAGCACATGTGTAAAGAAAATGTCATGACTAGTTTTATGGACTTGGCAAATGGTACCCATGGAATCTGTGACTATCAAATGGAAAAGACTCTCAGCTGAGTACTTGTACCCCAGATTTGTACTGGATTGTATTTGTTAAGCACAGCTCTGTTTGCCATTAGTTTCTTGTTCTCTTTTGTGGAACATTAGACTCCATCTGTCAAGGAATCTTATGAAAGTCCTTCCATCATTGTACAAGCAATAACGCACATTAAAAAAAAAGATCTAAAATTTCGCACATTTTAGAGAAGCTAATAATTACAACTTTAAAAGCAGATGGATTTGTCTTGCAATGAAATGCAATGAAATATGCAGCTTTTGGCAAAACAGCAGACAAAGCAATCTAACATGTGAAAGGCCAGTCCAAATTCAGTTTATGAACTCAGTATAATTCTTGCTGAGTGATACTTTTGTCTAACACTCACAATGTTTTTTTTAAGATATTGAGGCAAGAGAAAAAATGGACTTTATTCCATCAGATATCTCTTATTCATAATAACTTTCAAAGTGGAAAAAATCCTAATAACATTAGGCTTATGATCCAGAGAACTGTGTTATTGCTTCAGTACATCCAAAGATGTTTTAGAGTTGTAATTCACAAAACAGTTTTCTATGCTACATAACAAACCACTTTTGCAATTCAACAGGAGGACTTTGTGATTTGGCACCGAAAAAACACGTCTGCTGCTAAAAGCTAAACACAAAGCAAAAAAAAAAAAAAGAACAACCAAGCAAACAAACAAAAACACGTGCCTAAGACCTGAGATGTACCACTGTTAGCACACCAGTCCCTGGTCCATATCTAAGAGCAGGGAAGACATTAATTAGATTTGTCAGTCTGGAAATAGGAAGGAAAGGGATGCTGGCAGGAAAACTTGATGAGGATGACAGATTTCCATGTCCCTAGTAACACCGGCAGATCAGATGAATGAAAGGAAGTCTTCCTGTGACAGACTCTAATAACTAGCTGGCTCTAGGCTTAGGGCAAGACACATGATTGGGGACCCTCTCTAAATTTAGCAACATACACAGCAACCACTCTGGTTTGTTGAGACACGAACATATATTTTGTAATGTATTGTTTGTTTTTCCACTATCTAGGCCCTGGGGATTTTATTCACCCACACCTGTCTCTTTTCAGCCCCACTAATAACTTTAATGTCTGGAACAATAAACCTTGCAATTATTTAGGCTGTAAAAGCTGAAAATGCTTAAACATGTACATTTCTGAAGAGCCCGAGAACAATGCACATAGCTATACAGACTCGCCTATTTGTAAATCCAAAGGACATGTTTTTGGGAAGCATTTAACATACATATAAGCATTGTAAATATGCATTTGGATGCCATTCGAGCTGTTGCTAAGCAATGTACAATATTTACTCTCAGAAGTACTAGAACTGAAGTATTGGCACTGAGAAGAAAAAAAGAGAGAGCTCGTATCAAAATTAAACCTCTCTTGAAAATACACTCAATTACTATCAAAGGGCTTAAAGTATTTAACCTTTAAAGTAAGAGTGTTTGCCTGGTATTGATTTATCAGGAATTACAAGCTAAGAAAACATGCTGTGTTTCAGTTTGTTGATTACCTTCAAGGATATTCTTCTTTACAAAGGCCATCTAACTGGGGAATACTTAATTCCTTGGAACAGCTTGTCAATTATAGGCAAATATACACAGTGAAATAAAACAAGGGGGACTAGGGAAAAGTTAACTAGAGAGTTATTTTGAATATCAAATTCTTTTTAACAGAGCTGAGCATAAAAATGAGATGCTGCACTAAAAGCATACTTTACATATTTTTGAATTAATGGAAGACACCCAGAAGGAATTTATTTTATAGGATGCATTTATGGTGCTTCTATTCCATAATAAATGTACCTGCGCAAAATGCAGTTCTTAAAATATTAGTGTTAATACATATGTACTTTACTTTGAGCAAGACAAACATTAACATTCGAAACTGGTGCTGTTCAGTCTTTCTGGCCTTTTGCTCTCCAGATATTTAGATTACAAGTGCCATCATCCTCAGACAGCAGGGAAATGTAGTGGACAAAGAGAAACCATCCACTGTTTCGATAAACGTTTTTCTACTTCTGCCAACCTCAAACAAAGGGGAACACAGAAACAGTTTCATGAATGGGTTCAAGGTCAGCCCAGACCTCTGTCTTTGGCACCTTCCTGGCACCCCAAAACAATTATCATAATTGCAAACGTACAATTCCATTTGGGTTAGACTGATGGCAAATAAGATCGGTAACACTGGAGAGAGTTCTTTCTGACTGTTTAGATATGGGTACCCAGAAGAAAAATTATAGGATTGGAAATTTCATGCCAGGTTCAGAGAATGCTTATATTGTGTCTAATTCAGACACTAGTTTGTTTACTTTGATAAATAGGACTAAATAAAATATAGTAATGTTATAAAATCATCTTTCACATTCTGGCCCCATTACTATTGGGAAATTCTATTTCAGACTGGCTTGTCTTATACTAACAATCAGTTTATCCTGTACATTCCCAATATGCCATTTTAAAATAATTTCTAGAGAAATCTTCTTTTGACATATATTGATTTTTTTTTAAAAAAAACAACAACCCAAAACTAATGAAATCTGTAAAACTGTTTAAAACTGCATGCTATACATTTTCTGAAATTAGCCAAGTCATTTAAAGACACCTTAAAAATAAAATTATTTTCTGGATATGCTTCACCTATTTATATTGTGTGAAAAGCAAAAGTGAGAAATATAGGGCACAGTTTCTTCTTTTTGTGGAGACTTTTTCAAGTGTGTTTAGAAATCTTATAAGCATAGCTGGCTGATATGTTATTAGGTTACAGGCTCAGTACAGAAATTACAAACAAACAAACAAAAAACATGAGAATCATTTCACTAAACATTCAGCTGTAGACATTATGGAACGTACACCCTCTTGCGCCCAATTCAATTTTAAAAAACAACAACCATTAAGATGGTTTTACAAAATTAATATTCAGTATTTTATTTTTGTTTTCATTCAGAGTCAATTGTCTTCCAATTTGTGAAGCAACAAACAGAAAGGTTTAATTAACATTCCCTTCATACTATATTCTGGGAACATACTTCATGCCTCTTGCAATATTGCTGCAAGCCAGCACTGTAACCGAAGATAGCAGCTAAGTTAACTTACAGTGACAGCAGTGTTGGAATTATGGGCTGACTAATATTAGCTTATAAAAGAACATCACTGGCTCTCAGTTCTGCGAGAATATGAATATATATAAGTGGTCTGTATTAGTTCTGGCAGAGGAATCTCACCTCTAGGCAATGGAGTGGCAATGGCACAATATTATCAGTTCAACTATACATACAATAGTGTATTACCTTGTTATGCCATCAACAAATTACACGAGCGGGAAGGTAGTCTTTGCATTTTATTTCTTCCTCATTTTAACGAGGGCTAATCTTGTCAGAGCAAGTCATATAATGTACAGCATTAAGTAAGGCATATCTCTACTCATAACATAGTTATCTCTATGGATCTGCTGGAGGGGATTTATTTTCTTTCCTTTGCTACTCCTAGGAATGTTTATGCTGTATTTGTCCTTTATGTGAACCTCATGTTGCCTTCCTAAAGAAAGCACACATGGAATTTCAATGCTTATGAAATGTAAGCAAAAATAGATTCATGAGCATTACTGATATTGCTGGACTGTTATCCAATTTCTCATAAACCCAGAAAGAGCGGAGAAGGTTCAGGGGAGAGAATGACTGAGACAGTGGGATAAAAAGACAAATCAGGTAACTGTCCAGTATCTGCATTGGGATTTATATATAACACGACTACCATTAATATTTGTGCTTTAAAAATACAGTGCTTGTAATGTCACAGGGAACAGTAAAAGAAGAAATAATGTGGGTTAATTTGGGTGAGGTGGATAAAAATTTGTAGTAAGATTTCAGCAATGAAGAGTTGAAAACCAGTATGGTGTAGCAATTTGAGTGCTGGGATTAGGACACAGAGCAACGGGCTTGAATCTCGGTTCAGCTGTGGAAACCACTGGGGGGCCTGGGACAAGTTACACTCTCTCAGCCTTAGAGAAAGGCAAGGAGAATCCCCCACTGAGCAAATTCTGCCCTGAAGACCCTTATGGTCACCGTAAGTCAGAAATCATTTGAGGGCAAACAACAACACTAACAGCAATAAATGATGAGTCCCTTTCTCCCTTTTCAAATTGTGTTTTGTTGGTGAATTTTAGCCATCATTTTCTATTGTTTCCCAAAGCTATAAATGGCTGTCATCTCTCAATGTTGGCACACAGTGTTGAAAAACAATGCCTAAAAATTCACCAACAAATCACAATTTGAAAAGGGAGAGAGGGACTCATCATATATTGTTGTTAGTGTTGTTGTTTGCCCTCAAATGATTTACGGTGACCATAAGGGTGTTCTGGGCAGAGTTTGTTCAGTGGAGGATTCTCCTTGCCTTTCTCTAAGGCTGAGAGAGTGTAACTTGTCCCAGGTACCCCAGTGGTTTCCACAGCTGAACCAAAACACTGTATGCCGCCATTGAGAGGTGGCAGCCATAGCTTTGGGAGACAACAGATTCAATCTTCCCAAACCACAAGGGTTTCAGCATATAAATTGGAAAGATTTATTCCAGGATCATTCATACTTTACATTTTGGAAAACAAAGATTCAAGCTCGTTTACAGGAAAAGAAGGGAAGATATTAAGACAGACAAATAAAATTGATGGTATTTTTTAAAAGGTTGCATTTCAATATATTCTTTTTTCTTGTATAGTAAAGGTAATGGTAAAGGCTTCCCCTTGACATTAAGTCTAGTCAAGTCTGACTCCGGGGGGGGGGGGGGGTGCTCGTCTCCATTTCTAAGCTGAAGGACCAGTGTTGTCCTTAGACGCCTCCTAGGTCATGTGGTGGAACAATGGCTTCAAACTACAGGAAAGGAGTTTCCACCTGAACATTAGGAAGAACTTCCCAACTGTGAGAACTGTTCAGCAGGAGCACTCTCTGCCCCAGAGAGTGGTAGAAGCTCCTTCTTTGGAGGCTTTTAAACAGAGGCTGGATGGCCATCTGTCGGGGTGCTTTGAGTGCAAATTTCCTGCTTTTTGGCAGGGGTTTGGACTGGATGACCCACAAGGTCTCTTCCAACTCAATGATACTATGATTCTATGAAGCTGTATTTATTGATCTACTCACATTTGCATATTTTTGAACTGCTGGTTTGGCAGAAGCTGGGGCTAGTAATGAGAGCTCACCCCATCCCGCAAATTCAAACCACTAAGATTTCAGTCAGCAAATTCTGCAACTTAGTGGTTTAACCTGCTGCACCACCACATATAGTAGCTATATTTATCATAAATTAGGCTTTCTCTACATTTGTGAGGCAAAACGCTATGCAGATGGCAGCAATGTTGCTAATAGGGATTCTCATGTCAGACAGGCTTTCATAAGGAAGCTAGACTCAATTTGCCAGATGCATCTCCCTCTACATCCCACCTCGCAGTTTAAGATCATCCAGGGAGGCCCTGGCAGGGACGAGAGACAGGGACTCTTGGTTGTGGCCCCCCGCCTATGGACCTTGCTTCCCAATGAGATAAGATCGGCCTCATCCCTCCTGTCTTTTAGGAAGAAACTAAAATCATGGTTCTGGGACCAGGCTTTTGGCAGCAGGCATAATAGCACTTTGGATGTGGAATTTAACTGGAATGGTGACATGGCTGACATTACTGTTTTTATGGTTTTCATTAATGCTCTATTTATTGTTTTAATTGTTATTTTATTGTGTTTGTTATATGTAATGGCATCAAATTGTTGCCAAATGTAAGCTGTCCTGAGTCCCCCTTCGGGGGTTGAGAAGGATGAGGTAGAAATGCTAGAAACAAACAAATAAATAGCTACTAGGCGGCAGCAATAGCAGAGAGTGACACCGTTAGAGGATCTTTTTAGAGACAACGGCAGTTTCACCATAGCTAACACTTGCTGAGTACTGTGTAGAAAGAAGCCAGTATCTTTTGCCACAAAAATGCTATGATGAGAAAAAATCTGTTAGCTAAAGAATCCTTGTTATAGGCACACAGAATGTGAAAGGTGTGAATCAAGGCAAGATAGGCATAGCAATGCAGGAAATTGGATCTGTTATTACAATACTTGAGGTGAGCCCCCGGTGGCACAGTGAATTAAATCATTGAGCTGCTAAACTTATTGACCGAAAGGTTGCAGGTTCAAATCCGGAGAGCAGCGTGAGCTTCTGCTGTCAGCCCCAGCTTCTGCCAACATAGCAGTTCAAAAACATGCAAATGTGAGTAGATCAATAAGTACTCTCTGGCGGGAAGGTAACAGTGCTCCATGCAGTCATGGTGGCCACATGACCTTGGAGGTGTCTACGGACAATGCTGGCTCTTCGGCTTAGAAATGGAGATGAGCACCAACCCCCAGAGTTGGACACGACTGGACTTAATGTCAGGGAAAAACCTTTACCTTTACTTTTAGGTGAGCAAACTGAAGTGAATAGAAATGGTTATTCTGAGTCAGATATCAGATACAATTGGCCCTCCACTTTCCTTGGGGTTAGAGGTGCAGGAGCTCATTCATGACCACCTTCTCTCCCTGCTCCTGTCCTATCCCCTTCTTCTCTCATACCCATGCTCTCCTACCATCTCATCCCCTTCTTACTTCCCCTCCATATAAACAAACAAGGGAATGTCTCTGCATCCACCCCCAGCCACTCCATCATTTCGATTTCCTACCAGCAAAAGCTGTGTTTTTGAAGTCTCTATTGAAAATGCAAGGTAGCAGCAAAGGGTGGTAAGTACAATATTTCACAAATATCAAATGAGTGAATGGTTGATCCACAGATTTGGATGGTCAAATGTAATTACACAGTTGTGTATATTATTTACTGAATATTATTTTGTTTGTCCTTTTGGGATGTGTGTGTGTGCTTGAAATGTCCTGTAAGCCTTAGAAACATGTAAAGAGGTGTGCTTTTCCTTGCAATGAATTTAAGGAAGTGTGAAAAGGGCACTTTAATCAATATCATTAAATCCAGCAGCAACAGCAAAAATGCCATGCCTATGCATTCATCCTTTCTCAGCACTGGAGAATGATGCAAAGCATTATTCCACACAAAGTGTGGTCAGCAGCATTTCCTTAATTGCTTTTAGAGTGATCATTTCAGTCACTGCAGGAGGCATAGCAGGCAGGCATATAACCACACCTATGGAGCCATAGGTCAGATCTCTAGGAACTGGTCATGAGAATTATTTGAGGCAGTGCTACACCATTGGGCAGAAAATGTTTAAAAAACAAATGCAAGAGCAGCCCTTTTAGCCATTCTATACTTAAGGTAAATAGCAACCTCCTCCCCAATAACAGTTGGTGCACACAGAACATAATGATTTTATCATCCATCACATTATTTAGCAGCAGGAACATCATTATGTCCTCATTCCTCCTTCTTCTCACAAAATAACTTACTATACGTTGTAATTTGTAATATTATTTTCTGTCTGTGCTGATACTATATGAACCAGTCACAAACAGTTTTATGCTGTATCACAAACATCTTACACAGGGTGGATCTACACTGCCCTATATCCAAATGTTTTGAACTGGATTACATGAGGCCCCTTCTACAATGCCATATAAAATCCACATTATCTGTTTGAACTGGATTAAATGACGGTGTAGATCAATATAATCTAGTTCAAAGCAGATAATATGGATTTTCTGCTTTGATAACCTGGATATTCTGATGTGCCTTTAAGTCCACACACCTCCTCCTAAATTGCACACTTTTCCTGGGGGTGTCTAAACGCCCTCCTGGCACCTTCCAGGAGGGCACCAAGACATTCAACACCTCCCCCCCCCCAAAGCCTTAAAAATTAAAAGAACGTTGCTGGCCACCATTAAGGTCCTTCTGGAGTCCTCCTGGGGTGTAGAAATGATGTGCCAGGAGGCCTTGGGGGGGGGGGGCAGGGGAGGAGAATGATTTTCCTGCTGCTCCCACCCCGGTGCATGATTTCTTTATGTCAGGTGGATCCCAACAGGACCTTAATGGCTGCCGGGCATGTTCTTTTAATTTTTAAGCCCTTCCAGGGGGATTGGAGAGTTGGGCCCGAAAAGCCCAAGAGGGCTGTGTGGATGGGGACTGGGGATTGTGTGACATGGTCCCTGGGCCCAATCCACACTGGACTCATATCTGGAAAGACCTGGAACTTATCAAAGATCCAAGTCTTACTAGGCATCACATTAATTTGGGACAAAGCAGGGCTTTCCTGCTTTATCTCAAATCAATTCAGTTTTATAAAAGGCATCATTTGGATGCCTTGGGTAGAAGCGTGTGAGCTCCCACATTATAGGCCCTGTCTGGATGGGCCTTGAGGCCCCACTGTCAAATTTTCTTGGATAAATAGATAATCTGGGATCAGTACCTGGGATATAGGGCAGTGTGGAAGGGGGCTGGGAAGGTTTTGATCTATTGTATGCAAAATCTCCACTCCTGGAAGGGGACATGGGTCTAGGAAACACATACATTGGTTGGGGAGAACATACAATCCAGAGGATTTATGTGCCATTTGTGTGTCATTTATGTGCCATCGCGCCTGGGGGCTATAACTCTTAATGAGAGAGGCATGGGCGTGGCATCTTTCCCCAGGGGATTGCTTCTTGCCCTCCTATAGGAAACTGGAACTCCCAAAGACCAAAACACAACAGATAACTCAAAATGGTATTTATTTTTCACAATGAGTTATCTTTCTCAGGCATAAGCTTGATGTTTCAACAGGGATAAAGGGAATATACTTTAAAATCTCTGAAGTTCAAGGAGTTTGCAGCTGAGAAGCTTTTCCTGTTTCCTCTTTCCTCAATGGCTGTGAATATTGGAATAAACACAACCCCAGTCCAATGGCCTATGTTGAAGGGACAAGACCTTCCTCTGGTGCCAAAAGAACCGGTTTGAAGGTGCTTGGGTCTCCTCAATGTTGTCCAGGACGATCTGGACATAAAGCATGAATCCCAAGGGTAAAAAACCTTAGAATTGGTGCTGATAGGTAATTTAATCAGGGGCTTTCAGAGGCAAGTCTCTTACTCACGTCCATCTGATAGAAACTCTGATGGCAGAATGAGAGAACGGAAGCACTCCCCTCCTCCAGGAAGAGGTGGAGCCAAACAATTGAGCTTGAGAAAGCAATTCAACTGGAGCAAACAACACTGATTGACAGCAATCAATCCAACTATACATAAGCAGGATAAAAAGGCAGGATTAAGCATGATACAACAGTTTAAATCTTGCAACTAACAGTTTTACACATAGGTGGTGCCACTCGCGATGTCACAATTTATACGTGGTGTGATGAAAATGTTTAAGCACAACCACAAAGATATAAGACTTATGCATCATAAGCTCCTTCTACACTGCTAGGTAAAATCTAGATTATCTGCTATGAACTGGATTAATGCTAGTATAGACTCATATAATCCAATTCAAATTTAGTAGATAATGTGGAGTATCTGCTTTGGTGATATGGATTATATGGGGCCAGAGTCATAAACCACACCAAGTTACTACTGCCTTTATTGAACATGACTTATTTCTGCAAGAAGTCAGAAGCAATAAGAATTAATAATATCTTGCAAAGAAAATACAAAGGAACATCTTTTAAAAAATAAACAAGATAAATTATCATTTTCAGTATTAATAGCTATCACTATCCTATATACTCTCAACCCAGAACCTCAATCAGTGGCTGATACTGGATGAGAAACTCCCTCCTGGGCACACAGTAGACTGGGCAACTTGGAAGGCGTTGAACAGATTGTGCTCTGGTACCATGAGATGCAGAGATAACCTTAAGAAATGGGGCTACAAAGTGGAATGCATGACATGCGAGTGAGAAGAGCAAACCACAGACCACTTACTACAATGCAGCCTGAGCCCTGCCACAGGCACAATGGAGGACCTTCTTACAGTGACACCAGAGGCACTCGAAGTGGCCAGCTTCTGGTCAAAGGAAATTTAGTATAGTGCCAAGTTTTTAACTTTGTTTGTGGTTTTTCTATACATTATAACTGTATTCTCAATTCACTTCTGACATGATAAATAAATAAACATGCGCACATATAACAACTAAAAAAAAACCTGGGTGAACTTAATTTAATGTAATCTCAGTGTAAGAATTGTACCTTAACTCTTATAAAAGGGGGGGAGGTGCAAAAGGCAAGAGCAAGTCCTTCCCAGGATATCTTAAAAGAAGCACCTTGGACTCACTTTGCTTTAGTGTTACTTTCTTGCCATTTGAATGTCTGGGCAGGGAACTGGTAGCAATGGCTGTCAGAAGTATCTGGCCATGAGGCGGCATTGGTACTTTCCTTTCTATGTGGAATGATCCTTGACTTATCCATAGGTCACATGAAAAGCCATAATATTCGCTCAAAAACCTGTCCTTGACTTATGCATAAGTAATAGTACTTTACTACAACCACTACACCATGACCAGTTATTCAACTCTTTCTTTAAGATCAATAAGTTATTCTCACAATAGCTCTGTGCACTTCTGTTAGACTGAAACAATCTAAACATCATGACTGGATAGAGATTTGATTCCAGATCTCTCCATTCCAATACTCAACTCATTATCATACATTAAGATATTCAACAAGCACATTTGTAACACATGTTCTATTCTTTCATCTCATTAAACCATTTTGTTACCTGGAGGTATACAGGTGTTGGCCAAACTCATTCTTAGATAGAAAACATTTCAAACAAGAAGGTTTCCTTAGATAACATCATATCAGATCTCCCCACCTCCCCACAACTGTGATTATCTACAACTGTTTCAAATGATGTGTGAATGAAGTATATCAACAAGCATCAGAACAACCCCCCCCCCCCCCCACTTCCCCCACACACTTTTTTGTCTTTTAAAAAGGAGTAGGTATGTTAACCCCAGTGTCCTGGACAAGTTCCAATTTGTGTAATTACATTCTGACTGCCAACATTTCCCCTGCAGTTTCAATTAGATGCAATGTTCTTTTCACTGTCCCAAACTATTGCAGTGTAGCATTTTGACTCTGTAGCACTTGCCACATTCTGCTCAGGACATGCAAGCACTTTACTGCTCCTCTTGCACAGTGACAATCTTTTGCTTCTTAATTCAGCTTCTAAATATATGAGGCCATGCATCGGGAGAAAAGTGTGAGAATTACGAATAAAGAAAATAATGACGCCAAATTACCGATAACCAAAGATCAATCCCACAGCCACTGTGGTGTTGTGGTTTGAATGTTGGAGGAGAGACCCATTCACAATACACAGAGGGCTATATTTTGTTTTATGTGTCAGGGCAACTACCTATGGACTCTTAGGGTTTGAAATTTTTAAGTGCCATGACTCAGTGCTATGGAATCATGGGATCGGTAGCTTTACAGGGACTTCAGCTTTTTTTTTTTTTTTTTGCCAAAGAGTGCTGATGCATCAGGTGATATCTAGGATTCTCTAGCCTTGAGTAATGACACTTAAAGTGAAGTCAAACTTCACTAACTATACAGTCAAGGTTGGCTCTACACTGCCATAGAATCCAGTTTCTGAATCCAGATTTTTATTTATCTATTATGTCATAAGTGAGTTGAGGGTGCAGTTAAAATGCACGTAAAACACAAAGTTAAAAAAGAACTTGGCATTATGCTAAATGTCCTTTGACCAGAAACTGGTCAAAGTGCCTCTGGTGTCGCTGTGAGAAGGTCCTCCATTGTGCATGTGACAGGACTCAGATTGCATTGTATGTAGTAGGTGGTCTGTGGTTTGCGCCTCTCTGCACTCGCATGTTGAGGACTCCATTTTCTAGCCCCATTTCTCAAGGTTAGCTCTGCATCTTGTGGTGCCAGAGCTCAGCCTGTTCAGCACCTTCCAGGTCGTTCACTCTTCTGTGTGCTCAGGAGGGAGTTTCTCATCCAGTTTCAGCCACTGATTGAGGTGCTGGGTTTTAGCCTGCCACTTTTGGCCTCTCACTTGCTGAGGTGTTCCTGTGAGTATCTCTGTAGATCTTAGGAAGCTGTTCCTTTATTTAAGGAGTTGGCATGCTGGCTGATATCCAAAAAAAAAAAAAGGATGACCGAAGATGACAACGCCTTGGTCCTTTCATTGCTGGCTGCTACTTCCTGACAGATGTCAGATGGTGCAATACCAGCTAAACAATGTAATTTCACCAGTGGTGTAGACATCCTGTGATAATGCGGCATGTGTCATTAAGAGCCACATCCACTGTTTTAGCATGGTGAGACGTTTTCCACATTGGCTATGCGTATTCAGCAGCAGAGTACCAAAGCGCAAGATCAGATATCTTCACTGTGTCTGAATCCCGATTATCTGCTTTGAACTAGATATGAGTCCACACTGCCATAAAATCCAGTTCAAAATAGATAAACTAGATTCAGAAATGTGATTATATGGCAGTGTAGGTGGGACATTAGATGCATCCTGAATGTATCTACACTTTAATGCCAAATTAATACAGTTAGACAGCACTTTAGCTGCCATCGCTCAGTGCCTTGGAATCATGAAAGTTGTAGTTTTACAAGATCTTTAACTTTGACTGCCAAAGACATAATTAATTATGCAGTATAGATGCATCCTTTGTTGGGTATCCCGTCCACATATTATGAAAGGTGTAACTGAACCTTCTACACACGGAAGACATTTCTAGAAGCTATCAGCAAGACACATTTTTATTCACTTGTTATTATGGATGGATCCAAGCTATTGGATTCTATTCTCTTTTGGAAGAGCTTTTTTTGCTCTTAAAATAAGTGATATAATTCATTTAAGGAAATTCCCTTTAATTGTAAGATTATTCTATGCATAATGTTGAATATGATGCGGTAGAAAAGAATTCTAATAGATACATTTTAAATACCCAAGAAATCTATCACTTTTCCCTTCCTTTCGGAAGCAAACAGATATATTTCATTGAATTCTAGCAAAGCTTTGAAAGCAATCAAGTGTATTCACTATTCTTGTCTCAAGCAAAGGTAATTATTAGTCTGAAGGTTTCCCCCCCCCCTTTTTTTTTCAAAAAGAAACTTGTGCTTGGCCAAGAGGAAAATGAACTACAGTACTTATCAGCTCAATGCATACACAAGTGATACCGAAGGCAACTGACCAGGGACTGCTGCCATAGGTTAGCTGCAAATCCATTAGTGATTAAAAAAAACCCCTTTTTACAAATCTTGGTTACAATGCAGTAATATCACAAAAGAAGCCAAAAATCAACCACATTATTTGCATTAGTGCCAGATAAGATAAATCCATGAAAGTCCAATTTGCAAAAGTGATGTTTTAAGTAAGATAAATGCACAAGTATATTTTTTTCATTTTCCATGAGTATGAGTTGTATATGATAAAAAAATACACAAACCACCAAACCCTTAAACTTAGGCTGTAGCCTTAGAGCCATTTACTTAACTAGTCCTACTGAACTCAGTGTAACTTACACCTGAGTAGACCTATATGCATTTTTCTGCTAAGCACTGTTAGGCAATGAGAGAGCTCTTTTTTTTTTAGTATAGCACAGGTAGGTTAAATGTACATGCTGAAAACACAGAGGGTAATTTCATAGTTTTCTGGCTTAGGTATAATCTTAGCATAAAACAGTACACTAGTGCATGGTTATATATTCACTATATGAAATTAATTAATTATAGTATTCACCATGAAAACTGGTATAATATTGTAGGGAAGAGACAGAGCTATCAATTAAGACATATATATTTGCTTCCGGGTGAATGCAAGATGGCAGCAGCAGCAGGTCTCTGAAGCTCACAAAGTTCAGAGACCTGGACCTTCTGGAAAGGGTTAGGAGAACTCCAAATCTCCCCAAACCTGATGGGATAGAGGTCGGTTTGGTAGCAAACTTCGCAGAAGTGAACTCCTGGCATGGGTTGAGGGGTTTCCTTTGGGTGACCCCCCACATCAACATGAGAGATCTTCGTAGAAGAAGCAACCCTGCAAGAAGGATGCCCAGTGTACAAGCACCACGCATAAAGCCGACCACCTTCATTTTTAATATAAGAAAATAAACACAAATACAAAGAGAAAAAAAGAACAAAAAGAAAGAACGTGAAGCAGAGAGAAGAAAATTGATGAGAAAGAGTTAAAACTTTAAAACTTTAAAGAATTTAAAAAACAAACTCTGAAGCTATTGAAACTGATGTGCATACTGAAGGATGAAAGGCGGCAGAGGAGACTGGAAGCGAACTGGGAGCAAAGGAGAGAAGATGTGAGTGGAACCCAGGGGAAAGCCGGAAAGCAAATTAAAAACATAAAGTAAAGGGTAGAAAATAAGCGTCGCAAAACGTCTGGCAAAACCCCACATTTAAAAACTGGCTGGCTTGGGAGAATTAGAAGAGAGCAAAGAAGAAGACAAGAGAGGACTCGGAGGAAGCTCCCAAGTGGCTACTACTTCTTTCACAAGCTCAAGGCAGTCACTTGCAACGTAAACGGCGCCCTTAATTCACAGAAGAAAGAAGATAGAAAAAAGAAAGAAGCTTGCCAGAAATGGTGGCGACATTAGTACAGAGAATGGCAACTACGGTAATAAAATAAGACAACCCGCAGAAAGAGAGGGGAAGAATAGAGGTGTAGAGAAGAAAGGAGAATAAAAGAATAAAGAAGGCAATAAAGAAGGCAATAAAGAAGGCAATAAAGAAGGCAAGGCAAAAAAGAATCCCAGAGGAGTAAAGGAAGAAGAGAAGAAAAGAGGAGGGGAAATCAGGAAGAGTTGGAGCCTCGGGAGAGAAAGGGTGACAGCAGAAAAAGTAGAAAGAGAAGAAGAGGAAAAGCCTAGGCTTAAACGAAAAGGTATAAGGAAAAGAAGCCGCTTAATCTACATATGGTGAGTAATATAGATTAATTTAATAATACTAATGGAATAAGAGTAATAGTTAATAGAAAAAGTGATATAGTATAGTTTATGAATACAACTCTAGTTAATTCATTAAATAATCAACTATCATTAATTTGGAAGACCGATCTTGTAATTCATTCTTCTTTTTAAAGTCCCTTTGGAAATTAAGGGTAAGTTAATGAATTTGTATATCTATTATCTCTATTATTGAATTACTGGTACTATGTAATTAATAAAATAGAAGGAAATAGTTGTATTACAGAAAACAATTGTATAGCAGAACTGTAATCAATTAATTAATGCTAAAATTGTTATGTTAAAAATTACTTCAAAAACAAAATTAACAAGAGTAAGCAAGAGACAAAAGATGGCATTAAATACCCAAAACAAGTAGACTTGTGAACCAAGAAGAACTGCAGTCAAATGCAACTACTATAATCTGACAACACTATATTAAGAAGAGACACTACAATCTGTAGTACTAAACCAAACAGAGACTGTCTAAAATTGGAGAAAACTGTGACACTGAAACAAACAAAGAACCAAATGACCAGGAAACATTCCCTACAAGGAGAACCATCGTTAAAAGACTTGATGGCAGAACTCCATAAAACTCAGGACTTACAAGAGAAAAGCCATGAAAGCTTGAAAAAAATGATTAAAGATGAAATGAACAAAATGAGGGAAGAGTTCACCTCATTGAGAGGAGAGATGAATACAATGCAGAAAGACATAAATGAGATAAAACATGAGAAGGAGGGGATAAAGAAATCCGAGGAAAAAAATAAATTAAAAAGTGGATAAATTAGAGGTCTTTTCGGAGAAACTGGCAAAGCAATAAGAACAGATGGCTGCCGGGGAAGCGGAATTCCAGTTAAGATTCAGAAATATAGAGAAAAGGAACAAGACAGCCTAAGAAGCATTATAACTGAAATAACAGCAGGAATCCTGGATATATCACTTGAGGAAATGGATTTGAATATCGATCGATTGTATCGAGTTCATCCTATATATGCAAAAAAATAAAAAATAAAACACCCAGCGATATTGTGGTCCATTTCAATAGGAGAAGGATAAGAGATGAGATACTGAAGCATAATTCAAAGAAAACAACATATTACAAAGGGAAAAAAGTAGCAGTGCTAAAAGAAATACCAACTTCAGCGATGAATAAAAGAAGACAATACTACTTTTTGACAGACATACTCAAAAAGCATCAGATAAAATTTAAATTGATAAGATCAGAAGGGATAATGACAACTTTCAAAGAAGAGAAATACTGGATCACCTCAATAGAGAAAACAAAAGACTTATATCAAAAATTCAAAAAATAATTTGACTCAACAAAAGTACAACAGGAAAGGGAGACAGAAACTCCAGATACATCAGAATCCGAAGAGGAAGATAGATCAGGGCCAACATCATCCAGAGCTGTAAGAAGAAAAGGGGGGAAAAGACTAAGAAAAGACTCACTGGAAGATTATGGAAAATACAGCAACTAAAATAAGGCAACTAAGGAACAAACAGACCAAGGTCATGGAAACGTCAATGAAGATAATATGCAACAATGTAAACAGACTGAATGCCCCCAAATAAAAGAAAACTGATATTTACTCAATTCAAGAGAGGAAATTATGATATAATAGCAATTCAAGAAATGCACATCATCCAAAAATATTCGGCACATCTAGAAAACAAATATTTAGGCAAATTATACCACCCATCTGCTGCTTAAAAAAAGGTGGGAGTTGCATTATACATAAAAGAAAAATTAAAACCGGAACTGGCCTTTAAAGATAATGAGGGCAGAATGGTGGGGGGTAAAAATTAGGATTAGTGACCAGGATACACTTTTATGTAATATCTACGCTCCAACAGGAGCTAAAACAGCATTCGTAAAATTTTTGAAAAAGAAAATAAGTGAACAATTGTTCAACCTTTTAATAATCCTAGGCGACTTTAACGAGGTAATGGATTGTGAAAAAGACAAATCTAATAAAAAAAGTTAGAGGGGGTGACCCCAAAGGGGGTAGACTACCACAAAAAATTTTACAACTTAAAGAAGCATTCTTTCTCAATGATATCTGGAGGCTCCAAAACCCAATTGGGAGAGATTAGACCTACTATTCGGATAGGCACCAATCATGGTTGCGAATAGACATGTTTTGGACCTCAAACTCACTGTCAACTAAAATCAAAAAGGTAGATATCCTCCCAAGAACTAATACGGACCATTGTTCATTAAAAATTGATATAGCAAATGGGCATAGAATGAGAAGATGGAAATTAAATGAAAACTTACTCCGATCAGATTAAAATTATAGACTACAATAAGAATATAATTAAGGAATACTTTGAACTTAAGCTAAATAAGGAAATAGAAATAGGGACAGTATGGGAAGCTAGTAAAGCGGTGCTGAGGGGCCACTTCATTCAGCAAAGGGCTATTAGGAATAGGAAAAGGAATGAAACTCAACAAAAACCGAAAGAGAAAATAAAAATAAAAGAAGATCTTCTTAAGCTCAGACTGAAAGACAAACAAATCAAATTGAAATTAGATATTCTTAGGAAAGAATTAAGTGAGACTCTATTTGAACAAATGGCCAGAAATATAAAATATGCCAAACTAAATCACTTCTCGCATGCAGATAAAGCAGGGAAATTTCTGGTGAGAATACTGGAGAAAAAGAGACAAAAACAACATATTACACAAATAATAGAGGAAGGGAAATGTCACACTACAGTTAAGGACATTGCAGTCCAATTTAGGGGTTTTTATAAAAAGTTGTACAAAAAGGATCAAATTAAAAAGGACATAACTGCCTATATATCTGAACAAAAATTAAAGAAAATTTCTGACTTACAAAGAGAAGTCCTTAACAATCCAATTACAACCCAAGAAATCAAAAAATCGATAGAATTCAAAGCAATAAGGCCCCAGGGCTCGATGGCTTTACAATAAAAAATTACTATAAAAAATTTAAGGATGAACTCTTGCCACAAAGGGAGGTAATGAACAACGTATTAACTGGATACAACATTCCAAGATCATGGCAAGAAGCCAACATTATGCTAATTTACAAAGACAAGACAGAGCCGACTAATCTGAAAAACTATCGCCCAATTTCTCTATTGAACAGTGACTATAAGATCTTTGCAAATATACTAGCAGAGAGACTGAAAAAATCACTAGTAGAAAGAATAAAGGAAGATCAAAGTGGGTTTCTACCCAAAAGGCAAATGAAAGATATTACAAGAATAATACTTGACATAATAGAATATTATGGAAAAAAATCCCCAAAAAGAACTTGGGCTGCTCTTCCTCGACGCAGAGAAAGCCTTTGATAATACAAATTGGGAATTTATGCTAGAATTTATGCTAGAAATTCTAAAAGAAATTGATATTGGCCACTACTTAAAAACTATCAAAGCTATTTACAGTATGCAAACAGCAAAAATTATAGTAAACGGCACAGACACAGAAAATATAAAGAAAGGGGTCAGACAAGGATGTCCACTTTCCCCTTTATTATTCATAATGATACTCAAAATACTATTAGATGAAATAAGGACAGATAAGGATCTACAAGGCACGAAAATAAGAACTGAGGAATTCAAGGTCAGAGTTTATGCTGGTGATGTTGTATGCATTCTAGAAAGACTTTTAGAACTCATTCAAAAATGGATCAAAAAATAGAGAAGTTCTGGGCATTAGCTGGATTTAAGATCAATAAGAATAAAACAAAAATAATAACAAAAATGTCTCTAAAGAAAGAAAGAAAAAGTTGCAAGAAATAGCTTCAATTGAAATAGTGAAGAAAGTTAAATGCCTAGGTATCACTATTTCAAACTCTAATTCACACCTCCTCAAAGATAACTGAAAATACGTGGAAAAACATCAAAAAGAAATTAGACAATTGGAAACTTTTAAATCTGTCTCAGAATCACGGTGATCATAATGTGTGTCTTACCTAAAAACTTTTTTATTTCAAACGATCCCTATATTAAGAACAAAGACCTGTTTTAACACATGGAACAAGGACATATCAGAGTACTGCTTCTTAAACTGTGGGTCCTGGTGCCAGACAGGACCCCCTTAGCTCACTATTTGGATCCTGAAAAAATTGGCAATAGTAAAATGTTTTTGAATGTCGCCTAGTGGCTGTTGTGCAGTGTTTACAGTGAATTCTACAGAAGATGCTTCAGTTGTACTTCATAAAAAGGAAAATCAGCCTGTTAGCAAACCTTACAAATGCTTGCTACCCATAAATGTTTGATATTTATCATCATAATCTGTGATCACTCCTGTCAAGAGTATGATTGCTTTCCAAGTGTAGTGTCTTGGTGATGAGTCCATAGGTGACTGTTCTTCCAAAGTGAGGACATCGATTTACAGATGGAAGGCATTTCGGTGAGGGTTGGCTTGATGCACCTTCCTCTTGACATGTTTCTCCCTTTTGCCCTCCATTTGTGCCTCTTTGAATTCCACACCATGATTGGTCACAGCTGACCTCCAGTTAGAATGCTCAAGGGCCAGAGCTACCCAGTTATTGGTGTCTGTGCCACGGTTTTTAAGGTTGGTTTTATGCCCATCTTTAAATCTCTTTTCCTATCCACCAACACTCCATTTTCCATTCTTGATCTTGGAGTATAGTAACTCTTTTGGGAGATGGTGATCAGGTATTCGGACAACATGGCCAGTCCTGTGAAGTTGATAGTGGAGGATCATCACTTCAGTGCTGGAGGTCTTTTTGTCTTCCAGCATGTTGACATTTGTCTGCCTGTCTTCTCAAGAGATTTGCAGGCTTTTTCAGAGGCAACAGTGATGGAATCTTTCCAAGAGTTGAGTGTTTATATACTGTATTTTCTGGTGTATAAGACTACTTTTTAACCTAGGAAAATATTACCAAAAGTCGGGGGTCATCTTAAACGCTAGGGGCCATATTATAGGGCTTGTGCTGAAACTTCCGAGTCGAACTGGAGAATCTGTGGTTGCCGCATATGGTGGAGTGAGTACAAAAACAGCCACGTCCACATCCCTGCCATATGTGGCGACCATATGAGAGCAGCAAGGGTGGCATTGTACAAGTACAGTAGAAGAAAATCCACTCATTAGGATTTGTGGAAAAAGTGTCTTAATGTGGTCCCAATGACGAGGTCAGGGGCGCTTAACTGGGAAGGTGTAAGTGAAGGGTGAAGTTAGGGATGCCCAGGGTATGGAAAAACAAGAGAGCAGCACTGTGCCCAGAAAAACACGCCTCTTTCACCCGTCTTGCCCACCCTTGTATTCTATTACATTACCTCCTTCTCTGCCTCTCAGATCTCGCTCCTGAGGACTGCAGTGAAGCGGTGCAGGCACACATGTGCAAGATCTAAGAGGCAGAGAAGGAGGCACAGTAATAGGGAAATTACCATATTGAAATCAAATCTGATTTTTGAATTTTTATTTGGTGTGCACTGGAAAAGGGGTAGTCTTATACGGCAAGTATATCCCAAACTCTGTATTTTAACTGGAAAAGTTGGGGTCGTCTTATATACCCAGTCGTCTTATATGCCGGAAAATATGGTACCTATAAACCAGGACTAACAAAAGTTTCTCAGGCTGAAAGTGATCATGAGTGGAAAAGTTTAAGAAACCTTGCCTGAGAATAAGCCTCAGGCCCTTCCACACAGCCATATAACCCAGAATATCAAGGCAGAATAATCCACAATATCTCCTTTGAACTGGAATATCTGAGTCCACACTGCCATATATCTCAGTTCAAAGCAGATAATGTGGGATTTTATTCAGCTGTGTGGAAGGGGCCGAATTGAACATAGTGCGGTCAGATTAAGCCACCCATGACATGAAAATATGGCTATTTTCCCCCAAAAGCAAATCTTAATTTTGCCATTTTATATAAAGGACACAATTATTATTGTGCAATTGCATGTAATGAATCTTGAGCATCCATAGATTTTGGCATCCATAGGGATCTTGGAACCAAACCTCAGCAGATGCCTAGGGCCCACCGAAGATTTCGCCTCTGAATAGGTAAGACTGTACTGTAAATTTTATGTGCTATGTGAATTTATGAAGAAGTCTTTTGCAATTCTCTTTGTTATAGCCATGACATTTCATCTGCATTATGGTGATGATAGCAAGATTGCAAGGACATAACTTGTGTGGATTATCTTGAACCCTCTAAATCAATATATAAATGTTTTTGATGAAGACATAGATAATAATGATGACAAAGAGGAAAATATACTTTGAGTGGATGGATCATATTAAGTCCAGCGTGAACAAATTGAGACAGGACTTACATAGGATTTGTTAAGGTTCTCAACTAATGCTAACAACCATCATGAGCTTAACTGGGAGTATGTTTCACAGTGGAAGGAACCTTCAAATTTGCACTGGGCTGTTAAATTGTTGAAGCCTTGGGGTTTTTTGGGGGTTTTTATTTTTAATTAACAAGTCAAGTAAAATATCAGGGAGAGTGAGATAAAAAATGTTATTATTACTAAGGGCTAATCAATAAAATTTATCTATGAATATTATATGTATTTATATCCCACTTTCTTCTCTTAAACCATATTACAACATTAAAAGCAGTACAAATTACATTTTAAATGTGCGAGCTGTATCCTTACATTTTTATAATCTAGGGATGATAAAAATGGATTCTGCTCCTGAATTGATTTGTTTTAATATTGTCTCCAAACTGTATTTTATATCCAATAGCCTGGATAACCAGGGTGATAACCCCCCTAGGTTGAAAATGCTGCTACTGAATGCCGGGTCAGTAAAAGGAAAAACAACTTTCATCCAGGACTTGATTGGGGATGAGCATGCTGACCTAGTTTGTATCACAGAGACTTGGCTGGATGAGACTGAGGTGGTCAATATCTCTCCGCTCTGCCCACCAGGATCCTCTGTGCACCAGTAGGCAAGGCCTGGGGGGTGGGGAGGTGGTGTTGCAGTGGTCTATTGTGATTCCACCCTCCTGACCAGGTTCCAAATTCCACAGTCAACAGCTTTCAAGTGTATTTATGTAAAGGAGGGTGACTGGAACAGAATGGACTGGATGAGGGCTAACAAATAGAAACTGAATCCAGACAAGACAGAGGTACTCCTGGCCAGTTAGAAGGCAAACCAGGGAATAGGGATTCAATCTTCAGGGGGGTTACACAGATGAAGGTGTTTAAGATCAATTAGGATGGTGCTGAGGTTTTAAACTTTGTGTTTTAATGGTTTAATTGGGAATTTTTAACTACTTTACTTAATCCTATTTTAATGTTTGTATATTTGTTTATTTTTAAATTGTTGTGCTGATGCTTTTATGTTAAGCTGCTTTGAGTCCCCTTTGGGGGAGATAAAGCATAATAATAATAATAATAATAATAATAATAATAATAATAATAATAATTTATTTATTTTATTTCTTGCATTTATTAACCGCCGCTCTCAGCCCTAGGGCGACTCGTGGCGGTGTACAGTACATAAAAGACACTTTACAGAGAAATCAGGACAGCAAACTAACATCACTAATACACAACATCTAAATTACACTAAAATAATCCGCTCCGTCATATTGTGGAATCATAATCAATCTCGTAGTCGTAATTCATAATATCATCATCTTTGGGAAAAATGTACCTGCTACTGTCCCACCAGAGCATGATTGGTAGGGACATGAAAGATGGCTCTCTGTTTACTCTTCCCAGGTTCTCAAACTTTCTGCCAATTTGTTTCTTCCTATTTTTGGCGCTTTTCTTAAAATCAAATACTTTTGTTTGTATATATATAAACATCTGTTGAACTATAGGATATTTGTAATCATGGTTTAACTGTGATTTTAATTTTCTTGATAAGGTTAAATTATGCTTGAACATCAAGCAACATATTCCAAATTGTCAGGTGTCAGAGTACTATCTCAAACATAGACAACCTAACAAATAGATATATGTGGGGTGTGAAAATAAAATAAAATTAAGAAATGTAATATATTCTCATCAACTATACTTTTTAATATCCATAGTTGAAGATTCCTTGAGGGAAATTTTTCCAGTCAGTCACAGATTCCAATTTTGAAGCAGAGATTTGCTACAAATCAGCATACACAGATAGGTCTCCCAAAACTCTAAATTCCTATTTTATATCAAACGGATTGCTGTACACCTTCACTTTTGGGTGACTCTATAATTGTGGGGGCATTTTAAACTAAAATTAATGAATTTATTCATTTGAAAATGCACATGCACTTAAATTTTATGATTGTAATGTGCACTGTCAGTTGTAATTTCACACATAAAGATCACAATCCTGTTGATAGCCAGGAGAAATGAAGGCTCAAATGGTGGAACTCAGCCTGATTGCTGAGTAGACAGAAGTGGTGGGGGAAAGGGACAGTATTACCTCAGCCCATCAGGACAGCATGTCATAAATAGTCAAGTGTCAGAGAACTTCTTCCATAAGGAGACCTCCATCCACAAGTATAGGTAAAGGGTTTCCCCTGACATGAAGTCCAGTCATGTCCAACTCTGGGGTATGGTGCCAATCTCCATTTCTATGCCGAAGAGCCAACGTTATCCGTAGACACCTCCAAGGTCATGTTGTCATGAATGACTTTTCAATAACTTTGAAGCATAGGTTCTTTTTATTGCAATTTCCAGTGTGAGAGAGCATATCAGATTACAGAAAATATTTAGACAAAGACTGACATTGGACATACAGACATACAGATTCTATGCAACTACATTGGATTTACAATTACATTGGTTAACAAACAAACAAAGGGGAATTACATTTTCACTCCACATTCACACCACATGTACACACATTCATCCTCAGGCATTCAAGTATTACCATATCATTTTCTCCCTTCTTGGAGAAACACTTGTTAGGCCAGGCCTTGCTTTCCTGCAGCCTGCCAACATATAGTTCCATAACTTTCATAATGCCATAACTTCAAAACGCCAAAATGCCAAAACTCCTTTCCCTAAGAACAAAGCCAAAGACCAGATCTCTGTTTTCCATACAGCAGAACCGGACTTCCTGCACAAAATCTAAGACTACAAAAGCACACTTCTTCCTCTTCCCTTGAGAAAGAAGCCCCAAGTGACCAGACTGCTCCCATGCAAATCTGCCACTCTCCGAATACACCATCTCCCTCCTTCTCATGGAGAAGTGCATGGCGGGTGAACCAGACTCCTCAGGTCAGTCATATTTTGAGCATTATTAGACGGAGTCTTTTATAGGAATATTCTGTTGATGTAGTCCCAAAGATGTAAATTAATGATAGATGTCTTCCATCCTGGATCCATCCAAGTTTCCTGGCTAGATGTTGATCTTCTTGATTGGTGTTGACAAACACAAGGCTTGTGTTGACTTCCTTCTTAACATAAGGAATGTTGCAAACATTTCTGTTATCACTGTCTCATTTCTCATTAGTTTCTCATTAGTTTCTCATTAGCAAGTCCAGCAAGGAGGTAGTTAGTCATTGCAGGCCTGGGTCTTTTACTGGTGTTTCCAAAATTATTAACTCCATTCATACATCCTTCCATTCTTCAATTCATTCCCACACATAATTATAAAATTTATATTTGTCAAATCTGCACAGTGAATTTCTTGTGACAATGTGGCCAGCATGACTGCATGGAGCACCGTTACCTTCCCGCCGAAGCGGTACCTATTGATCTACTCACATTTTGCATGTTTTCAAACTGCTAGGTTGGCAGAAGCTGGGGCTGACAGCGGAAGCTCATGCCACTCCCTGGATTCGAACCTGTGACCTTTTGGTCAGCAAGCTCAGCAGCTCAGCGCTTTAACCCACTGCACCACTGGGGGCCTCATATCCACAAGTATATTAAAATTAATTGTTACTGGAAATATAATTTTGCATGTGTTCATGTTTAGGACATCAAACACAGCCTCGTTAAAGGAAAATTTAATTAAAACACTTTTTTCTATGCCTTCATGTCTTTAAGATGGACAAGCTAACCATTTTACAGGGGGCTTCTTCCATATTAAACTCTTTTTTCAAATCAAATGCTAATGTGTTTCCTTTATATGAAGCTGATGAGAAAGAGCCATTTCCACATGGTTTCTATTTGTGTAAAATCCTAGAAACGTAAAGAGAATGGCTGGCAGCCAGTTTTCATATAGTTACTGTAATTTTAATTAAAAGAGACTGTAATTTTAATTAAAAGCAATGTACAATGTATAAAATAAACTCCAAAACACATTAAAACCAAATGAAACAAATGTAAGATAGGAATGCACTGGAATAGATACCTCTTTCATTGTTTATCAGTTAGCTCAGATAAAGAAATAAGACTATTCCTACCCAATAAATGCATTCTATTGGATACCCTTTTTGTTTCACCCATTCCCTTATGAGTGGCTGAAAGGTTTTTACTTATACACTGATAACCTAAATATTTTATGTTTCACAAATATATGTATGTTTTACTTGTTCTTTTATATATCTTCCTTACCCTCTTTAATAATAAATTATGGAGGGATATACAAGACTGTCATTTTACTTTCAAATCGAATCCAGAGTATTGTTTTAGTACATGTTCATGCTATTTTCAATTCTATTTCATGATGTGGCCCCTTGAGCTCTTTCATTGACCCCTCATCTGCCTTGGCCCTCATTTCAAGCATATGGACATGGCAGCTCATTGTGTCTCCAGACTGAGAGGCTGAGTGGCTCCTTCTCCTCTTAGCCTGGAGACTTGGCAGGGTGCCACATCCCCAGGCTAAAAGGAGGCCTGGGGAAGCCACATGTGAAACCCTCTGTCCCCGCATCAACTGTTCCACCCCGTTACTTCCTGTCTACGGCCCAGTCCACAATGCGGCTCCCATCACAAAACGTTTGCTCATGCCTGATCTATAGTCTCTAAATCAATTTAATAATAGTATACACAGATTAAGGGAGGAATCCCCATTTCTTCATAAATAAGACCCAGTGAACTTTATGTGAGTCTTAATTATGAGTAGACTTGCACATGGCTGCGATTTACATGGAAGAGAAAGACGAGGAAAAGAAGAAGCAAATTTCCAATTCTTAGACTGAAAGTTTCAGCACAGGGTTTAAAAAATGTTATGCAGCAGTTGTGCTTTTGCCCACCCAGATATTCAGACTTTTCCATATGTGCCAACAAGCTTGAGACTGGACCTAAAAACTTGGTAACTTGACTATGAACCCATTGGCAATAAGTTCAACCAGGGTGAATGAACAATTAGTAGTGTGGAACCTATAGCTATAAGTGGAGATGCTTAGCTCCAACTTTCCAACCAAGAGTAGGCATTTAAATTCAAGAGGGATATGTGAAGTTGCAATTTCATCATGTTATCACAAGTATCTGAATGAATCCAAAGTGAAAATCAGTTCTGTTTAATAAACCTTGCATATCTGAACATGAGCATAGGTCCTTAGTTGCCAGAGGATGATTTTCCCTAGATGGCAATTATTTCAAACAAAATCACTTGAGGAGACTCTAAATTACTTGCTACTTACGATGACATCCTATGAACAATATTTTGAACGATCTCTGTATTCTAAAATTGCATTTAACAAATCCAATCAAAAAGGTTGAGAAACGCATTTTAGAGTATTGTGAGATTACAATAGTAAGATTGCCACAAGAACAGAGGGCTTTGTTTTGTGATATTTCTGTTCTCATTGTTCTCAAGATTGTCATGAAGATGGATTTTGTACAGTCTTCTGCTTTATTTTGGAAGCCGTTTTTATGAATACAGACTGATTTTGTGCCAACCTTTGTCACAAGAATGAGAATCGGAATATATTAAGAACACTAAGTGTACCAAGCATTAAAATTCTGTGATAGCTTATTCTTCCGACAAAGAGATCAGAGAGAGAAAGAGAAAGAGCAGCACAAAATTAATCAATTATAGTGACAGTCTCACGATTGTAATAAGAATAGAAAGTGACACCACATTTTGCACTATCTACATAATGGAAGAATGCCATGCATTTAACCATTTCATCTCAGGACCTGCTTTATTCATTGCCAAATAAAGGTGGTGTGCTCATCAAAGTATTTTCAGAACAAAAATAAGGAAACAATTATTTAGCATGATTTAAACTCCAATTCTTAAATGCAGTGGTAAACGGGGAGTTCAATGCTAGTGATATGGTGAATCTGTTCCAGGTTATAGTCTGAACTGTTCCAGTGTGCATTTGATGATGGTTAGTCCCTGTTCATGAATGCCCACCCCTTATTCAACGATAAGGTTGTCATTCGCACTTTACCCCTAGCCCTATAGTCTGCTTTTTGCACACGTCCATGCCCATCCCTCTCTAGTGCTTTTATCTGTTCAAAATTACCTTTGTGAACCACCCAACACTATTTGCCTTGAGGCTTCCCTGCTTTGGGAGACACACTGTGCTTGTGAGAACTACAAATCTTCTTTTATCTGTTCAAAATTACCATGGGGAAGCAGTTTTTTGTATATTGCGCAACCGCACCTGCCATTAACTAAGCGATTTGGAAATTTTGGAAATTTTGGAAAATTCGGACTTTTTTCCAGGAAATTTCGGAAATAATTTCCAAACCGAATCGCCAGCACCCCCTACATCTGAAATGAGTTTTGAACCATTTTTTTCCGTGATCAAACAAGCCTAGTACTTAAACGGAATAAATATTTGACTGCTATCGCAACCCAGAGTGAATTCCACAACTGAAACACATAACTGAAACCCACTACAAAATTAAAGTTTCTCATTGTCATTCTACCTGTCTACCAAGTCTGGAAACTTATGTATGTAATTTTTTTTATTTATTTTCAGAAAATAGACCAATAATATTTCTTGTAGAGATCTTGACAGAGGGTATTGTGGCCAAAGTAGTGTCTGTGTACAACATAAGCAAATTGTTATCACAGGCAGTTTGCTTTCACTCTTGTTCTTGATCCTAGATTCTGGTAAGAGAACAACAGAACAAAAGAATAATAGATCAAAGTGAGGTGAGGATCAGTGCAAGAGGAAACAGGGGCTGAAAATGTCTATTTTCCTCCATTACCTAGACAGAGAAAAGCTGTTTCTAATCAAGAATGGGGAAAAATCATGCTCAAATGAAAAACAGTAGAGTAAAAAAAATACTATTATAGAAGCATTAAGTATTCTACTTGTAATTTCCTGTTAAAAATGAGATGAACAAATAAATTCCATTTCTGGAGCACAATATTCAGTATTTTACCAAATATAATTTCTGAGCTCCCTTTAAAAGTAGCTTATTGTTAAAGCTTTTCTTCAGTTTTAATAAGTAGGAGTTGTCATCCTTTGGATATTTTATATTTTAAAAGTTGATTCCACACAGGATATCTTCTGGGTTCTCAAAGCAGAGAATAGAATCCCTTGCATAAAAAATATCGAGAGATGCAATGATGAGACCTTTAGAACCAACTAACATTTTGTTGCTACAAACTGGAAATGCAGTTGCAACACCAGTGGGAGGACAGCAAGTTGTGGCAGCTGGTTTCCCCCAATGTTTGCATGTATTACAAGTAGATGAGGATTTCTTTCCTGCTGCAAATACCAGTACCCATATATTTTATTTCAAGATTAACAAAAGAAGACATGCGTAGTTGAGGCAGGGCATCTGAGAGACTTGCTGAGTCTAATTTATCATTCATTGTCACATTGTTGGGTGCGGTTTTCTTCACTGCTCAAACAGAATGCAAGGACAATAATGCAGGGATCTTGTACTGACATTAGACTTCAAAGACTCTCTAGCACTGTTTAGAAAGGAAGTTGTGGCAATGAATATTTTGAATCTTTTTCTGTCCAGAGTTGGAATGGAGCAGATCTTTATTTTCATTCTCTTCCCTCCCCACTCATTGTCCATGTGATCCTTAAGAAAAAAGAATTTGCCAGAGTCTGGCTTACAGAAGAATTCAATTGCTGCATAAAAGATACTATTAAATATAGCTTTCAAAGTATAAACTGGAAAATATATTAGGGAGGACTTTCTCCTCTTTTTACTTTAGTGTTTGGAAATGTATGTTTTAAGGATCAACAAGGGAAGCTTTACTATAAAGAGAGCTGAATTGTTCACACTCTAACACTATAACAATCCTTCCTCCACACACACTTTTTGTGCTTTCTCTTATGAATAAAGAGGAGGACTGAAGGCTCAAGAATACACAAAAGAGTGAGCTTTTAAAGTCGGATCACTCAGAGACTAAGCCAAGAAAGATCTCCAGAGCCAGGCAGAGCACAAACAAAACAAAACAAAAATGTGTTGCCTGCTGCAGATCAAATCTCTGGTGAACCCCTCTAGACAGTCGAGATTTTCCCCACAGTCATTCCTTTTCGTGGCGGCACTTGTCTCATCCTCTTTCTGCCAAAGGTAATGTAGTTCTTCAAAAAGAAAAGTGTGTAAGTAAATAAAGGCTTGTACAAACTTTAAAATAGAATCAGATATATGGAGTGAAAAAGGGAAGATCTGAAGGGGACGAATAAAAACACAGAATAGAGGAAAGGGCAGAAAAAGGTTAAGGACTCTGAGAGGAAAAACTGACAGAGCAAAAAGAAATTACAGAAACATTGGGGCAAATTGACGGAAATAGATACATCTCTCTATTCCCTTCTCTCATGAAGATCAAACATGACAAGTACCCCCCAAAAAGCCAAAGTTGACTGCTTTCCAAGCATCAGTTTCCTGATCACAGAAGACAGGTGTGCCTAGATTGAAGACACCATGAGTGGTGTGTATGTATGTACAATATTTTTCAGTAGGGCTTCAGAAAGATATCAGTTTATAAGATACATATTTTATATAGACACACTTCTCTGTTCCTACTTCCCATTCCCAAGTAAATTTGAATACATTCATTATCTTCCCTGAGTCTACTGGGCAAACTGGGAGCATTTTCTTCCTCCGTCCTCCTAAAAACTTTGTAGTTTACAGTCGAAATTCCTGGTAGTAGAAAATAACAAAATGTTGTGCTGCTTATACTATTTGTGCAGATAGTTGTTGTAGATACAACTGTGCAAGGTGTACTTTCTTTACTTTCTTTACTTTTGAAGTTATGATTCTCTATAATGGTGTGAAGTTGGAGAATGATAGAAATTAAAACAGAGGAGCATTTATTCCACTGCTTAAGTGGATAGTTGTGTGTCACAGGAAATCTAAATTTATAATGTTGTTATTCCATTAAGCTCAATAGAGCTTGCTTCTAAACAGAAATACATAGATAGCTACTTTTTTAATGCTCCTATGGTTCCACCCTAAACCCCATTCCACCAATAAATAAATACATAAATAAACTGATTTTAGAATATAAAATATATTATTGGTTTTTAGTATTTTAGCCCATTAGGTTCAACAGGGATTTCTTCCAAAGATATATACCCAGAAACTGATTTCAAAAGTAAAGTACCCCTTGGCACACTAATTCACCTTTTTCTTATCATGTAGTGTTGGGCATCTATACACATAATAAAAGTGAAAATGTGTGTATGTGGTGGAGATGTCTACTTACACAGAAAGCCCCTTGCCTCCACAAATAGCTATAATCCACAGTGCTGAAGAGCCACCAAAGCACTCCCTCCAAGGACACTGCAGGTTATAGCAAGTGCCATAAACATATCTCCCAACCCCTGCCAACATCCTCCCCAAACACCACACTGCTCACCACCCAAGTGAAGGCTTTCATTCAGGGACAATTTCAAATTAGATGTTCTGTTTTTCCTCCAGAATATACATCCCAGGGTTCCTTTCTTTTTCTCTATTGATGTGCAGTTTGCATTACTCTGCCCACTGCCTTTCCCTTAACCGTTTTGAACCCTTTCCTATGGCGCACAGCAAACAGGAATTGATCAGCAACTGAACTAGGAGGTTTGGGGGAAATTGACCTTGATTTATAGGAGTTGTAGTTCACCTAAATGCAGAGAGCACTGTGAATCCAACCAACAATAGATTTGGACCAGACTTGTCACAGATGATGGGGTTTGCAATACCTTCACTCACACCCTGAGACCACTGCAACCTCAACGAATCAAGGACCTGGACCACACTTACCACACAGACTCCTCATGATGAACTTTATGTCCTGGTGCAGTTTGAAGAAGGATGGACCACATATGATAGGATTTGTAATACCTTCATCCACATCCTGAGACCATTGCAACCCCCACAAATGACGGGCCTGGATCAAACTTGCCACACAGATTCTGCATAATGTACTTTACATCCTGGTGAGTTGTGGGAGAGGATGGACCAGGGACAATGGGAATTTCAGTGTCTTCACTCACTTCCAGAAATCACTGCAACACGAACAAATGATGTACCGAGATCACATTTGACTCACACACTCCCTATGACACACTTTCTGTCCTGGTGAGGGTTGGGGGAAGATGGACCACAGATGATGGGATTTTTAGTACCTTCACCTACTTTCACAGACCACTGTGGCTCTCATGAATGACAGGCCTGGACCAAACTTGGGACACAAAACCCCCATGACCAACAGAACATACTGGAGGGAGTGATAATTCACCCTGCATCCAGAGCTCTCTGAACCCCATCAATGACTAATCTGGACTACATTTCTAACACAGAACCCTGGTGACCAAAAAAACATACTGGAGGTATTTGTGGGTGGACCAACCTACTCACATGGGAGTTGTTGTTCACGCTGCACCAACAGCATTCTGAACCCCACCAATGATGTATCTGGACCAAACTTGGCACACAGATGTAACATGGTCAACTGTAATTACTGGCATGATTTGGGGAGGATTGACCCACAATTCTGGGAATTGTAGTTCACCCATATCGTTATATATTTTCTACTGGGAGCATTCCTAAAAACGAAATCAAAAACTGTTTTCCCCCCTAAGAAATAGTGTTACTAATTAACTAAATGATATTACCTAAGACCCCAAAACAAACAATGCCTTTCTCAAATAACCCATTGCCGGGTACCCAAGCTAGTATATAATAAAAAAGTAGGCTCAACAATTGGTATGCTCCTTTGTTAACTATTGACCACTTAGATCTGGTGAGGTTGGAGCAACCTGTGGAAGTTGTACCCTGCACAGGAGCTGATCCAACTTAATTTAGGGAAAATGGTTTGCATCCTGGGTTAAGCTAACTCAGGGAAAACCCAGCACTTGATATAGGCTCAGGTTCTCCCCCAAGTTAGGGGCTGTCCACGAAGCCAGTTCCAAGCAAAGGGAAGTTTCCAGCTTCCCTTCTCCCATCCTCCTGCACATGTCATGAAACATGGAAGAGAGAAGAACAAGCTTCCAGCAAAAGATAGGTTGTCTTGTACCTGCTGTAGATAGCAGCAACATGAGAAGAAAAGGGTGGAAGCTGGCTCTCTGCCTAATGACACTTAACTCGGTTCAATGCAGCCAGGCAGTGTCCCCAGTGTCCTCCCTGTTGCTGCTACAATGGCTCAGGAAGTCCTTGTTGGGCTGCAAATAGGCCCAACACAACATCTTACACACTTTAAATGGGCTGTGTAGAAGGACCATATATGAATAAAGTTGTTTCAGCAGTTCACTATGCAACCTGCAGTTTTCCCAACATCTATTTATGTAACTACCTGCCCATATTCTTAAAAGCAAATAAACAAGCAAATAAATTATAAGTTTAGTCCATGTTTGCAGTTTTGTGGGGAATTCACAAGGGACGCTACTCTTCTCAGAGAATCTTCTTAATCTCTACAAAATATAGAATCTGGCTGTTAGTGGGACATTTGCACTTACTAATTACATCCATAGTTCTTATTAAAAAGGTTCCAAATATTAGTCTGGCTGAGAAAAGAACTTTAAAAGATCTGAAAAATAAGGCAACTGTATTTGGTACTGGAAGTAGCCCAAGAAAGGAGGAAAGCAAAAGGAAACAGTGATAAGGGGAGATATGCCCAGTTAAATGCGCAATTCCAGAGGTTAGCCAGAAGAGATAAGGAACTATTTTTAAATAAGCAATGCATGTAAGTGGAAGAAGACAAAATAGGAAGGACAAGAGACCTCTTCCAGAAAATTAGAAACATTGGAGGTAAATTTCAGGCAAAAATTGGTATAAGAAACAAAGAAGGCAGGTACCTAACAGAAGCTGAAGAGATCAAGAGAAGGTGGCAAGACTATACAGAAAATCTGTATAGGAAGGATAATAATATCGAGAATAGTTTTGACGGTGTGGTGAATGAATTAGAACCAGACATCCTGAGGAGTGAGGTTGAATGGGCCTTAAGAAGCATTGCTAACAACAGTTCAGCAGGAGACGACGGGATCCCAGCTGAACTGTTTAAAATCTTAAAAGATGATGCTGTCATGGTGATGCATGCCATATGCCAGTAAATATGGAAAACACAAGAATGACCATCAGACTGGAAAAAATCAACTTATATCCCCATACCAAAAAAGGGAAATGCTAAAGACTGCTCAAACTTCCGTACAGTGGCCCTTATTTCTCATGCCAGTAAGGTAATGCTCAAGATCCTGCAAGGAAGACTCTAGCAATACATGGAGCGAGAGTTGCCAGATGTTCAAGCTGGGTTTAGAAAAGGCAGAGGAACGAGAGACCAGATTGCCAATATCCGCTGGATAATGGAGAAAGGCAGGGAGTTTCAGAAAAAACATCTATTTCAGCTTCATTGACTATTCTAAAGCCTTTGACTGTGTGGACCATAATAAATTGTGGCAAGTTCTTGGTGGGATGGGCATACCAAGCCACCTTGTCTCTCTCCTGAGGAATCTACAAGGACCAAGTAGCAACAGTCAGAACTGACCACGGAACAACAGACTGGTTCAAGATTGGGAAAGGCGTACGGCAAGGCTGCATACTCTCACCCAACCTTTTTAATTTGTATGCAGAACACATAATGCAATGTACGGGGCTTGATGAATGCAAAGCTGGGGTGAAAATTGCTGGAAGAAACATTAACAACCTCAGATATGCAGATGACACCACTCTGATGGCCGAAAGCGAGGAGGAGCTGAGGAGCCTTCTAATCAAGGTGAAAGAAGAAAGTGCAAAAGCTGGGTTGCAGCTAAACATCAAAAAAACCGATTATGGCAACAAGAAATAGAGGGAGAAAATGTGGAGGCCGTGACAGACTCTGTATTTCTAGGTGCAAAGATTACTGCAGATGCAGACTGTGGCCAGGAAATCAGAAGACGCTTACTTCTTGGGAGGAGAGCAATGTCCAATCTCGATAAAATAGTAAAGAGTAGAGACATCACACTGGCAACAAAGATCCGCATAGTCAAAGCCATGGTATTCCCTGTAGTAACCTACGGATGTGAGAGCTGGACCTGAGCAAAGGAAGATAGATGCTTTTGAACTGTGGTGCTGGAGGAAAGTCCTGATAGTGCCTTGGACTGCGAGAAGATCCAACCAGTCCATCCTCCAGGAAATAAAGCCCAAATGCTCATTGGAGGGAAGGATACTAGAGACAAAGTTGAAGTACTTTGGCCACATCATGAGGAGACAGCAAAGCCTAGAGAAGACAATTATGCTGGGGAAAGTGGAAGGTAAAAGGAAAAGAAGCCGACCAAGGGCAAGATGGATGGATGGCATCCTTCAAGTGACTGGACTGACCTTGAAAGAGCTGGGGGTGGTGACAGCCGACAGGGAGCTCTGGCGTGGGCTGGTCCATGAGGTCACAAAGAGTTGGAGATGACTGAATGAATGAACAACAACAACAAACCAAAGTATTTAAAGTTTGGGGAAATATAGCCAGTCCTTGAACAGAGCGCATAAATAAACCTGGAATCTCAAAAACACTAACAGAATCATAGAATCATAGAGTTGGAAGAGACCTCATGGGCCACCCAGTCCAACCCCCTGCCAAGAAGCAGGAAAATTGCATTCAAGGCACCCCCAACAGATGGCCATCCAGCCTCTGTTTAAAAGCTTCCAAAGAAGGAGCCTCTACCACTCTCCGGGAAAGAGAGTTCCACTGCTGTACTGCTCTCACAGTCAGGAAGTTCTTCCTAATGTTCATTTGGAATCTTCTTTCTTGTAGTTTGAAGTCATTGTTCTGTGTGCTAAATCACTCAAAAATCACATACGTTTTGAAGTGACTGAGCTCAGCGATCAGACCATAACATTATAAAGCAGCTGATGTAAAGCCACCCAGAAGCCCCCCCAAAAAACCCTGGAAACTTTTTTAAAATTTACCTAACCACCATTAAGGCGCTCCTTCCATCCTTCTGGCACATAGAAATGACACGCCAGGAGATGGGGGGCAAGGAGGAAAATCATTCCCCCTGCCTTTTTCCTGGCATGGAAGGTGTGCCTTAATGGTGGCTGGGTACGTGTTTTTAATGGTGGCTGGGTATGTTTTTTTGGAGGGGTTGGGGGAGGTCTTGGGTGCCATCCTTGACCTTTGGGCTCCAGGAACCCAAAGGTTCGGGATGGCAAATGGGAATTCACTCATGGGTAGTTTCAGTTGGTCCTGGAACTATCCAGGGATGATTCCTCACAAGACCAATACCCCATTAGACTTGGGTCTTAAAGGAAGGCCTGGATCTAATGGGGTATTATATTAATTTGGAATAACTGAATTAATTTGTTTTTACTGGGGGCATTGTTTGAACTTTTTAAAAATATCAGTTTTTAATATTCCTCAAGGTCTTGAGAATTCTACAAATGCAATGATGCTCATGCTTACCTAAATTGGATATCCTGCCACCCCAAACACATTAAAAGAAATATTATCTATAGCTTGGCCCTAAGAATCAAAAATATCTATCACACCGAAGGAACTCAAACAACATCTGCCTCTAAGGAGACAGCCTTCTCATACTGAAAGACAACATGTCAACATCAGGAGAGCAACCATCATTTTGACAGAAAATCTCCACCAAAGACAAGAAACCAGGAAAATGAACAAACCTTCCATTTGTGTAGATTTCCATCCAGCATCTTCTAATTGAAACCTATCAATTGCTAACAAATTCAGCATATCTTGCCATAGCCACCAGCAAGCCTTTAGTTATAGCTTTCTACTAGCCATCACATCTAAGGAGACTGCTGTTAAAAGCTGTCTTGAAAACACCAGCCAGCAACCCACCCCTTGTGATTCAAAGTATTGTGTTGCCTGTAAAAACTTTAAGCAGTCAATCACTTTTAGGATCCCACTGATGGCAGAATCTATGATATTAAAGAAAACATTACCTGCCAGTCATGCAATCTTATTCATGTGATTGAATGCAGCCATGCAAGGTGTATGTGGGCAGTATAACCGCTGACCTGCATTCACACTTCAGGAACCAAGAGTAGGCTATTCTAACCAGGAAGGTAGAGCAACTAGTGGCCAGGCTTTTCCACTCAGAACATCATAGCCTTTCTGATTTGTCTCTATTTGACACTGAGATACCAGACATTTTGTACAAAACTGAGAATTTTTGGATTTATAAACAAAAACTCTTAACTCCACATGGCCTTAACTTAGAAGATAATACCAGCTAAGAATGCTGATAATATAGTGTTCTAAACTGTGAACTAATACGCAACCCATTTTTGTTTTTGGCAAGTGAAGAAGGAATAAGGGAAAACATTTTGCCTTTGTAATGTAGTTTTACTTTCTGTATGTTAAACACTTCAACACACACATATATGTCATTGATTTGTTGTCATATTTATATTTGTTATTAAATTTATTATGTAAGTGTCAAGTAAATACAGGAGGTTTTATAATAGGAATGTTTTTTGATATTTTAGAAAAAGACCCTAGCAACAATATTCCTCAGTTCAGTCTTTCCTTTTTGGTTCAGTTTTAAAATAGTTGTAATGCTGCCACCTTCTGGAAATCAAGAACTTTTACTGTGATTATTTTCTCATTTCCAGTTCTGATTTTAAGTTCAGTGGCATTTCTTTAAACAAGTTCAGCCAAAAGGCTAATATCTAGCCATTCAACAATGTCCTAATGTTAGTAGTAAACATGATCTGCTTGTCGTAAAATAACCAAACTATAAAGAACATTCCTAGGTTGAAGTTCAGAGGTAAAAAGTCATTTCTTCTGCTCCTGCCCATAAGCATACAAATATCACCATTGTATTCGTGACAATTTGCTTGGTATAAAAAAAATGGTACCATTCATCAAAATCTCTCTCCTTACTCACATTTTGATTTCATTCATGTTACATGGAAACTCCTTTCAGGATGAAAACAATAAACAATAAAACACATCAACATTATACCTAGCCCTTTCCCCTCAATGGCTAACATTTGAGGGTAGGAGAATCTGAAACAAAAGGTCAAATCTGAGGCAGTGTAATAATGTTTTGAGACCATTTCAAATGTTGAATATTTTAATTGGCATACCAACAAGACAAAAGAGAGCTGAAATCAGTGAATGGAGCTCACTTTCATTCCAGATCATGGAGTGAAATTAACTGAAAGGCTCAGAAAATTTAGTGTAAAAATCAAAGCCAAAAATGAAAGAGGTATGAAAAATGAAACCTCACAAATGAGCTCTAAGAGATCTTGAGTTTTTAAAAATTGCAACTCCAATGATCATGTCACTGGGAGATTCCAGGAGTTATAGTAAAAAGAAATGGCAAGTGTTCTATTTTGCATTCACAAGCAGGCAACACAAACAGATTATAGGGAAGAATGTGTTCATCCAGTAAAACTCTTTTGAAATTGTTTACATTTTTGTGTGCCATGACAAAAGGATTTAATTGTTTTTATGTTTTATAACCATATTATAATTCATTTGCTCTGTTTTAACTGTATTGGTGTAATGTTTGCTGTTAGCTGCCTTGAGTCCCTATATCAGGAGAAAGGTAAAATAAGTAATCTCTGACTTATGATTCATCCTCAGGTGAATACATCATGGCATTTTGTTCAGGGCAGAGAGTTTGTTTTTGCCTTCTTCTGAGGCTGAAAGAGTGTAACTGCCCAAGGTCATCAAGGGAGCTTCTATGGCCAAATGGGGATTTGAATCCTGAACCCCAGAATCAGAGTCCAATGCTCGAACCATTATACCACATTGACTCTCTTTCATGCATTCCCACAATTGGATAAGACATATTTGTGCCATTTTTTCCTCCCATGCTTTTTCTATGTGTACTTTCAAAATTGGCCCACTGCATTCAGTGTTGTTTGGTAATGTGCAGATTCTGGAATGTAAAGTGTATCTGGTCTGCGTCCAGTTCAGGGAGTATGGACCTGGGAAATTCTCCATTAAACGGTCCAGCAGAGCAGATCCTACATTCATCCCTATGTATGTTAGCCTGCCATATATAGCTTGTAAGCTCAGTTCAGCTTTGGTGGTTTCAAATTATCCAAGTCTAGGCATAAAGGCAGGCAGAGAGAAAGAGAAATTGGTTCATGTAGATCCCTTAGCAACTACCTTATACCCTCGGATCCAATATTGTCAAACATGAAAAGCAGCACTGAGCAGCATGTATGGGAACCAATTAGTGTGGCAGAGTTTATTGAATGACTTGTACATCCTTTGTTAATTGTCTGAGAGCAGGTGTCATTGTTTTTGTTTTCCTTGCCCATTTTTCCTCCAACAACTTTGTGTGAATAATTTTTCATCTGTTGATTGTTGGAGAACTGTTGTTTCGGAGGATTTGATAGTCATAATTTGAGTTTGATTAGACATGTAGGCATCTACTGTATGTTTTTGTGTCTTAATTGCTTTTGTTCAACTCTTTGAAACAGGTTGGCAGCATGAAGCAGCAATCTGTTGATATTTCCCAAGCATTTGTTTACAAGTAACCGTTTTTGAAAATGGTTGTGAGATTAATCGTGGAAAGTTAAAACTGAAATATGCTTCAACAATTGTGCTTCTGATTTAATTACACTAGTGGGAATTGTTTGCCGCTGTTTCTCCACAGTCAGAAGGTTATGTATAGGCAAAGGATAACAAAGGCAGCATTTTAAAAATAACCCTTCAAATGACAACTGTCTAAACATAAAAGAAAACAAAAACAATGGTCCATGACTTTTAAAGTTTAATAGCCAAACAGAATAAAAAAGATGAAAAAAGATGACATGGGGCAAGGCCACTGACTTCATACATCTGGCAATCACATACCTCGTTTTCTTTGATTATGGATCATGTTGATACGATTCAAAAGTTTCTCTGCATGCTTTTAGAAAGGGGAACATTATCATCATCGTTGGTAAATCCCTGCCAAAACTCAGGCAGAGTGAGGCTGCTTCAAACAGCAGATTTTAGACAATATGAAAGGAAGCAAATTATTTATTTACTTCAGTATTGCATTTTTATCTATGGCAGAGGTCCTCAAACTAAGGCCCGGGGGCCGGATGCGGCCCTCCAAGGTCATTTACCCGGCCCTCGCTCAGGGTCAACCTAAGTCTGAAATGACTTGAAAGGACACAACAGCGACAACAATCCTATCTCATGAGCCAAAAGCAGGCCCATACTTTCCATTGAGATACTAATAAGTTTATATTTGTTAAATTGTTCTTCATTTTAATTATTGTATTTTTTAAAGTGTTTTTTGCGCTACAAATAAGATATGTGGTATGCATAGGAATTCATTCATGTTTTTTTTTTCAAATTATAATCCGGCCCTCCAACAGTTTGCAGAACTGTGACCTGGCCTCTGTTTAAAAAGTTTGTGGACCCCTGATCAATGGGATGTGGAGACATGCTCCACTGGGATCAGTGTGGCTTATTCCACAACAAATGTGTTTAGTGTTGAAGCTTCAGGGTACAAACATCACTGGAAGTGTTGACATTGGAATCCTGTGAAGACAGATTACATTTTGTTGATGAACACCAGGACATACATGGCCAAGCAACATCAGAGTGTGGTCAAGATGAGAAAAGTGATTAATAAGGAAGTCGTTGCTCACTTCCCCATCAAATTTTACTAGTCTATACCAGTAATTTATTTTGGAGGTAATCTAGAGCAGAAATGCTCTGAATTGGCCCCAGAAGCCTTAGAGATGTTGATATGTTCTGTGCCCAATCTGTGATGGCAGCAGAGAAGAATCCACGCAGTCCAGCCAGGCCAAAAGCAACTCAGTCCAGATGGACAATCATGGTCCCTTCTCCTTCTAGAAGTATACATGTGTGCAAGTTAAACCAATGTGGTTAAAAATGAATCCCAAACCCCTCAGTCTGTTCAAATGCTCATTCAAAAAACAAAAAACAAAAAGCAGATGGGGCACAGCGGAAGCTGTGTTGGAGTTTCTCCACTGGGCAGAGAAATCCTGTAATGATCAAGTCTGCTTTCCTGCAACAACCCTACCTTTATTTTTTCTCTCTCTTTACCAACATCCTCCTCAGACTCTTCTGGGATTCTTTAACATCCAGCCTATGCCGGATGGGTTTTCACTCCCCCTGAAGAAACAGGACTGCAGTTTGGGGGTCTTCCTGGACAAATAATAATAATAATAATAATAATAATAATAATAATACTTTATTTATACCCTGCCACCATCTCTCCAATGGGGACTTAGAGCAGCTTACATGAGGCCAAGCCCAAACAGAAAATTACAATAAAATAAAACTGAAAACACAAACAATACAATTAAAATTTGTATGCTAACTGTGCCTGTTCCTGTCTGGATTACATGAGACTGCCTTTGAAAAGCTCTCAGGAACTTCAGCTGGTCCAAAGAGCTGAGGCCAGGCTGTTAACTGGGGCTGGCTGCAGGGAGCGGACAACCTCCCTATTGCATCAGTTCAACTGGCTGCCAGTTTGTTTCTGACTATAATTCAAAGTGCTGGTTATAACCTTTGAAGCCCTAGACAGCTTACGTCCAGACTATTTGGCTGACCACATCTCCTCTTATAAGCCTGCCAGGACCCTGAGATTTTCAGGAGAGGCCCTTCTCTCAGTCCCACTTCCATCTCAAGCTTGGTTAGCAGGAATGAAAAAGTGGGCCTTCTTGGTGGCTGCCCCTCAACTTTGTAACTCCCATCTGCCCAGAGAAACCAGAATGCCCCTCTCGTCAATGTGCTTCCAGTGGCAGTCTAAAACCTATTTTATTTAGGCAGGTTTTCAAAGAAAATGGTTTTTAAGATCAAGCCAGAGATTTTAGTTTTAAGTTTTTATGGATTTTAACTGCTAATTTTAAATATAGTTTATATTTAATTTTGCTTTAATGTTTGTATGTTTTTAGATTTTAAATAGTATTGAAATGCTTTTAATGTAAGCCACCTTGCGTTGCCTTACAGAGAGAAAAAGCAGGGTATAAATAAACATCATCATAATAATTAACATGGATCTTATCCATAGTGAGAGATCTGCAAAGGAACAATGGTGCCTTTACTCCCCCTCCCCCCCTTTTCCCCAGCTCCATTGTGATTGAGGAGAAGGGAACAGAGGGAATGACTACTTCTTTTGGGCTTCCTTAGCATCAACTAAGCTCTGAAAATCCAAGACCTTAGTCTGTGGTGAGGAGAGAAACAATTCTGCCTTTGCCCATCTCTGTCTCCAAAGAACCTCTGCTTTGCTAACTTACCCATCAAACCTCATTTGGGGCTCCCTTTCCTTGGCAAAAAGAGGTCACTTCTGTACTGCAAGGGGAAGCACTAACGAGCTACCATTATCACCTATTGTAAAGGGCTGTTGAGGAGATTACAGGATGTCAGTGCTTCTCTTCACAAATGTATTATTAAAGTTAAAGCCCATGAACCTTTATAAGTTTTGCTACATGTCTCTAAGTTTTACCTTTTATCTATCCAAAGGTCATATCAAAATCAATAATTTTTGCTCCAAAGCCTGTCCCTAACTTATACATGAGCATACACAGTGGATAATTGAAAACACTGATTCTGATACTAATTGGGATCATGCTATTTGCAAGGTTAAATTCCCCTGTTATCTGGATTTGCACTGGTTTTAAGATTGACCAGAGAGGTCCTTCTCTACCACGTTCAAAAGCACATTTGGCAGAAACACAACAGAAGTCCTTATCCTGCCAGCAGGCCCATAGCCAGGATTTTGATTCGGGGGGGGGGGGGGTGCTGGGTTTCATTCGGGGGGGGGGGGGCTGAGGATCTACCCTAGCAAACCTTTTGTATCATTATCCCCATATGGGATATATTAAGCATGGTGATCAGATCATGATATGAATAAACATAACAGTTTAAATAATGTACCTGTAAGGCCTTCTCGCAGACCACCCTGAGAATTTCAGAGCGGGGGGCTCAAGCCCCCCCCTCCAGCTACATGCCTGCCTGCCAGCTAGGAAACCCTCCATTTCCTTCTATGAGATAGATAGATAGGCAGATAATAGATGGATAGATAGATAGATAGATAGATAGGCAGATAGACATATACATACATACACACCCCTTTTTTTAAAATTTAAACAGGGTTTAGTATTTTGGGTTATCTGCTACTGAAGTAGGCTTTTGTAAAAAAAAAAAAAAGAAACCCAGAGTATATTCTTTGTAAATTGATGACCTGCACAGTGAGGAACATCCTGCTTCTCCACTGATTGCCATCATGGACTCATGGATTCACTGTGCCTTGTGATTTATTCCCCTCATGCAGCTTCATCATCTCATTAGGGACATCTCCAATTATATCATGACAAAAAATAATAAAAACCTTGCTTGTTGAAAAGTGCCATTGCATGTTTGGAATCCTTATTCCAAATCAGATATGTAATTTTCACAAAGCCAGTATTTTCTGAATAGGCACTTTGGGATAGGAAGTAATTTAAAACCGTAGACATAGAACAATAGACTAAATGGCTTGCTATTGTACTTAGTGTCAAGCTAGTATTTAGCAGAATTGCCCATTCTGTGCAATTGGTCTAATTGTGAAATATCCTTTTTAAAAATGTAACCACCATGGATAACGACTAAGGAACTTTTACTGTATTCAGGATGCTTACACACAGCTTTTTCATCCTTGGAAACCAACCAAGTAAACAAACAAATCATCAATATTCACTGCATGCCACTCAGAAATAAGAATGCAATGATGATATCTCATTCATCCACTCAACACTCTGTAAGCAGAAACTGTTTGCCAATTGGCTAAACCTTTCACTTTCCCCATTGGAGTTTGGAACATGTAAATTTAACCATTAAACAACAAAGATGGCATACAAATCAAACTTATTTACGGAGCGTTTTACGGGATCCATTGCAAGAAAAATGTTTATTAAACAAGCACTACTGGCACAAGAGTAAAATGTAAAATATGTTCCTTCTTATTATTCTTTTTTCTCTTTTAAAAAAGCTGATTTCCCTAGCTGTCTGGTATGTATGCTAGCAATGTATTTTCAACTACTTCAAACACATTCACATTTTCTTTCTTTCTTTCTTTCTTTCTTTCTTTCTTTCTTTCTTTAAAAAACAACCTTTAATATAGGCTTTGGTATTCATTTTTAAAACCCTTTCTGTACAGCTACAACCACTATCAGTAAAAGAAAATTTTGACCTGACAGTATGGTTTCCCTAATTGACATCACCTACAGATTGGAAATATTCCATCCCCCCCCCAAAAAAAAGGGGGGGAAAAGAAGGGAAGGATGGAAGGAAGGAATTTATTTATTATTTATTTACAGCTTTTATATTCCACCCTTCTCACCCCGCAGGGGACTCAGGGTGGATTACAGTGTACACATATATGGCAAACATTCAATGCCAATTTTGACGTACAGACATATACAGACTTACACAGAGGCTATTTAACTTTTTTCTGGCCACCAGGGGAGCTGTCGCTTTCATCGTCCATCTGTGACACTGATGAAGTGCCCCCGCATTCCTCGCATGCTTCCCTGCTGGAGTGCTTCTTTATGGCCTCATAAATTAGTTAATTTTAGCCTCCCCACACTTTTAAGGTGGTACCTTATTTTCCTACTTGACAAATGCAACTGTCTTTCGAGTTGCAAAGATCAACAATGGGCTACACAATGGTTGGAAACCCACTCCAACCCGGGCTGGCTTCGAACTCATGACCTTTTGGTCAGAGTGATCTTAATGCAGGTGACACTCAGCCAGCTGCGCCACAATCCCGGAAGGGGGGGGGAAGCAAAACTTTATTTTGCCATTTTTAATAAGGAAGGCCATTTTTACTGTGCCTTTGTAAACAATAGGACATGAGAGAAGTCTGGAACCAAACCCCTGCTGGTACCAAGAACCTACTGTAATTTGATTGCATACATTACCCTTCTATCTGTTCTGGTTAACACAGTTTTACAAGCTAAATCTTTACTTATAGATTAAGCCTTAGCAAATGTTTCTTTTCCAAATATACATTTATGATGTAGGTCTTCAAGCAATCACAGTATAATGTGGTTGCTTGCTTGAAGCAATTAACAACTTAATTCTAAAACAATAAATACAAACAAGCCAAACTCTTTAATTCCCACGTTTTATATTACATGACACGGGTGGCAGACATAAAATGGTTCTCTGGGTCTACTCACCCAAAATATACTGTACTAACCATGGCACTAAAGCAGAGAAGGACATAAGGTCGCAAACTCTGCAGAACCTGGGCTTCTAGTTCCTCAGCTTGTCTTGATAAGCTGTCCACACTTTAGGTTGGATATCAGAGGATATCAGAGTTGGGGAGCCTTCTTTCCAGAATGTTTCTGTGAGTAAATGGTTCACTCATCTGAAATCCTTTTTTAAAATAGTGATCTGTTAGATCAGTGGTTCCCTATCTTTGGTTCTTCAGGTTTTTGGACTTCAGCTCCCAGAATTGTTGCCTGTGTTAGCAGCCCTGAGTCCCCCCTCGGGAGTGAGAAGGGCGGGGTAGAAATGGTATAAATAAATAAATAAATAAATAAACAACATAAAATATTCCACAACTGTGCCTTGAATGAATGATATCTACTTAATATGTGTAAATCCCATTGATTCAATGGATTTATCCTAGTTGGGTTTAACAATTGAATGTTAGTAAATAAAATGCCTTTTCTTGTTACAATGCAAAGTAGTTACATCAGTGATATCATTTCATTCAGAGTAAGAAACAATAGTGTACTACAAATAAGTTCCTATTCATTCTTTAGAGATTATTTGTTTGTTTTAATTTCTGCCATTATTGCGCATTAGTGAAAGCTAGTATATGTTCATTAACACCTATTACTTTTAATTTTCACAATAGAAGGTTGGTTTTCCACTAACAGAATATAAAGTGAGAAAGAAAAAAAACACATTTAAATGGAGATTATTTAGCAGTAAAACCATCCGTTAACATGGCCACATCAGAAAGCTGTAATTAAGTAAATTACCAGCTGCCAAAAAGAAATGTCACTATTAAATTATATGAGCATGCTTAATATTTTGTTTGTCTCAAAAATAGCTTGAGAATAAACTACAGCTTTTAAATCAATTACCATTCTTCCTGACCTGTATTTGTTCCCTAAACAAACATTTGTATTTATAGTATTTAGAAAATTCAAGTAATAGCATGAGAGGTGACCTCAGCATGCCATGTAAGATTAAGCCCATTCTTGCATGCAGCTATATATATTTTTTTAAAAAATCCTTTAGAAAACATTTTATATTGTAAAAATCAGCTCAAACATGGGTCCCTTTAAAGGTCAAACTGAAAGTCAGACTTTGTATTAAGCTTAAAAAAAAACACTTATATGGAATTATTTATATTTGTACTCAGCATGAAACATCAACTTCAAAATGTGAGTTTGGTTATCTCCATGCACAGAACTAGCTCAGGGTACTCTTGCTTCTCACGAGTTCTGGTGGCTCATAAGCATAAGGAGTTTCTGCAAATCAGATATATTCCATCCTAACGTTCAAGAGAAACCTGCTGAAGGAAACTATAATGACAATATCAAAATGCTGTGCTGTGTCAGCGCATTGAAAACTTCTGTTAAATGAAATCCAGTTTGGTGTATTTGTGCTTGCTGGGAAAAGAGGTCTCTCTGGATTTTAAAATAAGGGTGTCTGCATTCTTTTCTATGGAAAATTGAAATTCAGTTCTTTGAGGAATGATTGATGGTATTCTAATTAGAAAAAAGCAGGATGGGAGTGTGAATATTAGGTAATGAGTGATGACTATTATAACTACTAATACAAATGAAATCTGTTTTTTCCTGCAGCACAAGGGGGGACAGATTTAGAACAGGAAGATCTAATTCAACTTCCATTACAATCTACAAGTAAGACTGAAACAGGCTCCCATTCATACAGGAAGAATTCTTTTTTAATGCTGCTAGATTTTAAGACATAATTTGAAACAAATATTGTAATGCAGGCATTCAATATTATAGCTTGCTTTGAAAAATCCTTCAACTTATTTTGCTTGCTTAAAAGTTGATGGAGATTGATGTTTTCTCTTTAATGCATAATAAAATAAATGCACAGAATTACAAAGAGAGAAACATCTTGGGGAATACTTTTCTTGTTGGTTGAAAAGTGCACAGCAGATAAGATCAGCCAACCAAACAAACACAGTCAACATGCATTCTTCTTAATTTGCAAAATTATACAGTATATTTATTTCCCCATATTTTCTTGAGCACCATCTGCACTACTTCAACCATATCAAATGTTTTTAGTGCCATGGGGGGAAAGGGATATAATTTGTACTAATATTTTTCAAAAATGAATAGTTCCCTCTCATATATATGTGTGTGTGTGTGTGTGTGTGTGTGTGTGTACACACACATATATCAAAATATAAGATTTACCCAATAATTATTAACTATTACCTATCATAAAGCAATTTGCTGACAATATGTGCTGATATTCAGTGTTATGTATAATTGCCTTTAGATAACTGGAATAGCTCTCTAAAATGTTCAACTCTGTTAGTGAAGAGGGCAAAATCAAAAATATTAATGATAGTCTTAAATAAAACTAACAGTATACTGAGACCCCAAAAAGCATAGTATCATTACATTTAATTCTATTTGCAGGTCTAGGGCAGGGAAGGCAGACTCTGGCCCTGGAGTCAAATGAAGTCTCAAGTATGTTTTTATGGTCCCCAAGCTCACCTTGACCACTCCCTTCCTTCAAACTTCTCAAATTCTGTTATTGAAATATTAAAACTAGGTTTCACAACAAGTAAGTCTATGTGCACTGTAGTTAGCTATTTTGTTGCAATTTAATTATCATGCCCTATTGTAAGGATTCCTGGAGTTTAACATTTGATGAAGTACTTAGAATGCTCTGATATTGTGCTCTCGTCTACTCTTCTGAACTACAGTGCTCAAGATACCCTTAGTGCTGCCTTCACTGTAGAATTGATTTTATCTGCAATCCTGTCTTCTCAATACTAAATACAAATTCCTGTAATTCTAAGGTCAACACTATGACATAAATACCTGTGTTCTATGTTACATTTATTTTCTGGAACTGTTCAGATGTTAAATAGCTTTCGGTGCTCAGCATGCAAGGAAAAGGAGTGTGCTAGCTCCACATTCTGTCAGTCCAGTCCTGTTAGAGTCATCACATGAAAGACTACACTTTGAAGCAGAGAAACTTTCCTTTATATGTGGGAACTGTCCCTGAACAGTGAAGGCACTCAGCTTCAGATTAATTATTCTTCATGACTAGAAGGGAAGAGAAGCAATGGTGGAGAATGGGCAGGGATAGTGCTTTGTCCTTCTCATGATTTCAGTGCACATGCTTTTGTATGACTGAATAGTTTTTGTTTAAAAAGAAGAAGAAAATTTCTCCATGTTGTTAGCATAGACCCAATGAGGAACCAACATATATTATCCAGGAACATCACACTGTTCTTCCCTGGCACAAGTACACCACAAAACCATTCTGTACAGATGGCCATACATGGTTTGAATAATTATAGTAATCCTGGTTTGAAAGTGTCTGTTCCTGTTTCATTGTGTACCACTTACTGTGAAAATACCCCCGGAACTTTGTTTTTCTGCCTTAAACTTCATTAAAGAGGTGAACAACAAAGTTCCTCTTCCCAGAACAAAGTTTTCATGTTCTCACCTTTTTGCTGTTTGTAGCTATTGCTTTGAAGTTTTGAGGGAACAGCATTTGGCCACCCTCCTCTTTGCTGTGAGAACTCCTGGGATAAAGGTAGTGTCTGGACAGGCCCTATGCTAGCTAATGGGATGAACCAGAACTAGATAGCATGGCTAGAATTTACACCCCCCAAAAGCCACTTTGATAATATGGCAGGCTTACACTCCTTTTCCTTCCTTTTCTCTTCTACCGTTACAACCACTACTCATTCATCCTTTTCATTTTCTTTCTTTACATGCATGGCAGCAGGAATTATTATTCCTTCTCTCAGCAATACAGCAATGCAGACACAGAGGAGTCAGAAATATGCAAGCTTGACCAAGCACCCGAGTTATGTAGAATTAGCAACTGATTTGTAGAGCTGGGGGTGGGGACAGGTGTTTAAATATAATGTGAACCTCTGGGGCCTCACCTGAAACCAGATGTAAGTTGTTGTTGTTTTATCAAACTTTTCATCTGTTGCTACAGAGGACAATGGTGCCTGTCAAATATGGCGCAGGAACTCTGAGTCACTTTGTAAATACAAGTTGAGCTGCAGGTTACAGACATATTTAAATGCATGGATTATGAAATTAAAACTTAGTTTTACAGACACAACCTTGATGAATTTGTAAGAAAAGGCTGAGAAAAGGTTAATGTACATTTCTTTTCCATTCGTACAGAAAGACCCAGGGCACTGTCCCTTTCAGTAATGGAAAGGCAATCCTTTGGGCCCATCTATGTTGTAGAATGAACCCAATTTAGCTGCCAAAGAATACTGGTGCCTTACCAAACTACAAATCTCAGGGTTGCATAGCACTGAGCCATGGCAATTAAATTTGGGGTGATGTCCCTCAAATGGGAGCTCCAGGCATTCCTGAAACAGCTTCCCCTTTTGCTTTGGCTCAGCAATAAGATTACTGTATTATGCAAATCTAATGCACATCCTAATTTGAGTCAGGTAATAGTCAGAAAAAGGTGTGCATTAGGGTTGAGTAAGTATGGTAGTTAAAGCTGATCCAGTTTCCATAGGACAAGAATGGAAAAGCTTAGTTAAAGCTGACAACCACTAAAATAAATGTGATGTTCCTCCTCTCCATTTCTGCAATTGCTTTTTATAATTTATCCCAATCACTTTAATGTAATATTTATTTAAGTCAAACTGCGTTTTGAAGCCCACTCTTCCAATTGTCTAATGAAAATATATTCTTATTATGGAGAGGCATTGGAAGAACTTGAAAACAACTGAAATTTTGTCGAAGGCTTTCATGGCTGGAATCACTGGATTGTTGTGGGTTTTTCGGGCTGTATGCCCATGTTCTAGAAGTATTCTATCCGAACGTTTCATCTGCATCTATGGCAGGCATCCTCAGTGGTAGTGATCTCACCACCTCTGAGGATGCCTGCCATAAGAAGTAGGTGAAACATCACGAGAGAATGCTTTTAGAACATGGCCATACAGCTTGAAAAACCGACAACAATCCAATTGAAGTTTTTTTCATTCACACCTTCCCTATAAGTGATAGTTCTCAGAGGTTATGCCAAATTTCTAGGTCATCCAATGTAATACTGTGAAAACTAGTTTGAAGTCTTGTGAAAAGGTGTAACAGCTGAAAAAAGAAACACGTTGTAACTTATTGATTCAGTCAAAATATTTAGCATTCCAATATGGTAGACCAATTGATTTTCTTCTTTACTTATTTTGGACAGAAGCTACATTAGATTCAATATTTATTCCTCACTATTACTCCAGTGGGATGGAGTATTTGTAGTATTTAGGACCATTGACATTTTTAATTAACTAGAGTAGATAACAAGTCTGTATTTTTGAACTGGTTCACTGATCAAAGATGGCATTGAGATAGTTTCTCTCTATCATTACTCTGTCTTGCTTTCTATTCATAAGGTTTCATATCTTCCATCTTATTTCAACATGTAATGTCCTTTCACCGAAGACAGACACAGATACTGCACAAAATTGAACAATGGCAGAGGCAAAAATGGGTAATAATACAACAGCACAGCACAAGCATTCCTTTTTGTTCATCCTGTCAAATGTAAAACTGTGTCCTTATTAAAATGACACAGTTCTAAATATTAGCATGTTCTGTTCTTTCCAGCTTTCATGAAGGGATTGTTTGCATTACTTGCTTCCAAGTCCTTTCTTATGACAAGCATTACTTCATATGCACTTGAACAATGGTTATTACTGCAGTCCATTTCTGAACCTGGATATCATTTTAAACAGATGCTATCTAGTGTGGATATGGGTATTAGAGCCAGCCATGCATGTAAGTGTTTCTGTTGATCTATTAGCCTCAGACAGCTCTACTGTAGTGATGATGCTTTGACCTTTGTTTCTAATGTATTTCTCAGCTGCATGGCAAGCTAGTGCTCTAGCTGCTGCTCTGACAGTAATCAGAGATTTTAGAATTCTGCAATTAGCTGTACTTGACCTCAGGTACTTCACCTTCATTACTGTTGTGCTTCCAAATTCTAATGCTCATAGCAACACAAAGACATTTTTAAATAGAGCTTTTCATGACATCCTACTGGGATTAATGTGTGCAATTTTCATTAAATGTAATCATAATTTTGTAGTTAACATATCTGTATAACTGTATGAAAACCATAATACATATATTTGGTACTTATATTGATCTAAACTTATATCAATCTAACATAGGCCTCCTGACACATAAATGTGCAAGACAGAGATTAAGAGAAACAGATACTTTTTAATAAAATAAGGAAGAGAATCGATAGCTTTAGGTACTTTAGCCTTGTTTATACAAGTGTCCTGATCAAGGTAGGTAGAACAGATATATCACCCCACACTGACAGATGACATTATCCCACCTTAACTTTCCCCCGTTTTCTTACTGTCTTCATATGCTGGCCAAACAGAGTCCCACGGAGGCCATGTCACAACACACTGCCACTTCTGGTGGCTGCCTGTGGGAATCCATCTTGCTAGTGTGTGAAGATGGTAAGCAGACCCCATTTTCTGGAAGGCGTTCCCCAACTCCTGGCAGGAAGCAGAGGGAAGTGGGAAGAAGACAGGGAAATGTCATGGGATGGCTAGCCATCCCCAAGAATGGACCTTGCCAGGGTAAGATGGGTCCCCACTCTTCAAGATGCTCCCTGCTTCCATCCCACTCATAGGATAATGTCCTTTTTTCATCCTTTCATGACATTCCATTTATCTTGGGACAGGAAGCATGCTTTAATGGGAGTATATGTCATAAATTCATGAAATAGTAACAAAAATGAATTAAGTTAACAAGAAAAATTAGATGTTATGTTCTTTCCAATTAATGAATTTTGCTATGTTTTTAACTTCTAGACTTTTATTGGAAATAGGAGAATGACAACATTTATCATGACCTTGTTTAATAGTAACTGTAATTTAATATTGTCATCTTTAAGCCAATTCTAAACCGATTAGGCCTAAATTTTCATTAATAGATGGATGTGTGCAATTATTTCCTCTAGATGTCTCATACAAGTGGTCCTATCAATGGATTTTCTATCCATGGATTCAATAATCCATAGCTTGAAAATATTCCCCACAAAAGAAAAAAACCCCAAAACATTTATCTGCCATTTTATATTATAAATCGTTATATTAATTTTTTTAATATTACAAATCTGGGTTCACCCTTCTAAAAGTACCATAATGACACAGCACCAATTGGGTGATATTGTTAGAGTATAGCATACTTTGACTCAAATGAGTTGAGAATTTAGACAGTTTATATCAATTGGCACTCCACATTTGTAAGTTTTACTTTTGAGAATTTGATTATTTGCAGATTAGATCAATATTTTCTTTGAGAATCTTTAAATTCTTTGTGTGACTCTATGGTCAACTTGTACTATAGTGTTGCACTATGGGAGCTTTTGAAATTCCTAGAGAGGACAGTTCTCTGAGCATTTGCTGATTATCCAGCATGAATCTATGGTAAACTCCTAGCAGATGTTGAACAGAAAGTTGTACAGGGGGATCTAGAGATCCTGAGACGAGTGCTCCTTCAGGTAAAAAAAAAAACATTTGCAGTGATTCTATGCACCTAACTACAATCAGTATTGTCAATTGAAATTATGGCAGGAAAACAAAAATGGAGAAATGTTTATTCAGGAACGATGAATAAATTCTCCAACTGAACAACTTGAATAAAAGGAGAAGGTTAATACCTGTGCAAACAATAGAACAATAATTAATTACTACATAGAATTTTCTATCATTCTGCTTTATGGACATTGTAGTTATTACCTTACCCAGGATAGATAGATAGATAGATAGATAGATAGATAGATAGATAGATAGATAGATAGATAGATAGATGACACATTAATATTTGCTTTGTGTGATATTATTACCTCATTTATACATCCCATACAGAGAGCAACAGAAAAAAGCAACAAATTCAATCACATTCAGGTCAAAGGAACAAACTAAAATGCATCTCTAAAGTGATTTGACTCTTTGAAAAACATGTTAAAAGCATGTCAGCAGTAGAGCAAAATATATGAGGAATCTGACACAGCAACAGTTTTCTAAGTAATTTTGGGAGGAACGTTTTTACATGAGTGATTTTGAACATTTTGCAAATGCGGCTAATGTGGTCCTTTTCAATTTCTGTACTCAAGAAAGGGCAGTACAGAAATTAGATTTGTCAAAAGACCCAAATATGGCTATACAATACATTGCAATAGTATGCCATTTCATTGTAGCAGCCAGATCTTGTAGAACTTTAATACTACAGCTACCAGGATATATTAAGGTCCTCAAATGCTGATAGAATTAAAATAGCCTAAATGGATACAAAAATTATTTTCCACATGCCAGCCATCAAAGTCCAAGATTACTTTACTATTTTTGATTGTAGACTCTACTTCCTTCACTGACAATTTCATTGAAATGTCTTGCCTACTATATACTCTTCTAACACTTATTCTTATTTTGCAGCTACATATGGGAAAGGGAAGATTGGTTCTCCTGCCATCCATTCTCGGGATAGACTGAGAAGCAGCCTACTCATTGTTGGGATTTACCCAAACCCTCAACTATTTGGGTGTGTGTGTGTCTGCAACATTATTTGCCTGAAGGATTTCTGTACTGACCAATACTCATCACATGGAAGCTGGGAAGCATCTTCTCCCTGCTTCTCAGTGCTATAATCATGCTGCTGGCATGGAGTCTGCCAGAGCCCATCAGATGATGTGGGGTTACTTCCAGTGGGACTCCATTGGGAGCTTGAGATTGGTTTACTGACTGTGATATATACTGATAGTTTTTAACTGTTATAACTGTTTTAATTGCTGTTTTATGCGTTTATCTGTATTATTGTGTAGGCATCGAATTGTGCCTTTTTGTAAGCCATCCTGAGTCCCCCCTCGGGGGTTGAGAAGGGCGGGGTAGAAGTACACAAAATAAATAATAAAATAAATAAATGCCAGCAGTGTGCTGGCAGCACAGAGAGACAGAGCCCTGAGAAGAAGAAGCTGGTTAAGATGCAGGAGGAAGCCAGGGTCAGTGGGGAAATGTCATTGGGAGAGATCCCATGACCAACAACAGTAAGGGCATGAAGCGGTATCCTGCCCCACAGTTTCACCTGGCTTCTCAGCTTCCATGTGATGAGATCTTAGGTCAGTTTTATAGTGTCTCAGAAATGTGAATGATTCCTTTCACTCCGTATTGCATACCTGGATACTCTTGAAATATATGTCATTCTTATTGCTATCAACCAAGCTGAATATGATTGGTCACCCATGTTTTGGTCTTGTTGTCCTTGCAAAATCATAGCAAAAGAAAATATAAACATCTCTCCATATTCACTGGGCTTAGGGGGGCAGGACCTTCAAAAAAGTGAAAAACCACAAATAAAATTGCTATTTCTTTAAACCTGAGAGAACACCTTTCTAGAAATATCTACTTTCTACAGCAAGTCTCTATGCTCAACTTCCAGTCAATTGTGCTGGAATATTCAGATATTTCAAGGGAAGGGTTTTTTTAAAGGAATTTCTAGGCCATCCAGCATGAATCTGTAATCACCATCCAGCAGAAGTTGACCATGAAGTTGTACTTGAAAACCTAGAGATCCCTTGAGATAACATTTTAATCAAATCTGTGAATACCACAATCCACAGATGTGGAGGGCCAACTGTACATACTTTAATTTGGCATGAAACTATCAACCTTGCTCTCCAGCTGAATCAGTTTATCCTGTCCCTGTATCATTTTTCCATTACCAAGTAGTTTCTCTTGTGACTGATCTTTCTTTGACCATTCTGCACACAAGGAAAACAGAACTGAGATGAGAACCCTGAGCTATGCAGTGAACTGTAATGGAGACATTCCTACTCATGAATTTGATTGAGTATTGTGGCAAAAGAGACATACAATTAGATAGGATTTTAAAAATAGGATTCAATAAGAGGAACCCAAAGAGTTCCCGTTATTGCAAATGAATAATATTCCAGAAAGTCCAGACTCTGCCTTTAAAGATTTTAATTGTTTTTTATTGCTGATGCATATGCACTGCTCATCATAAATTAAATAAGGCAGGCAGTTTTCTACCTGGAGAGGCATGTCTGTCAAATGTGTGGTTAGCATGGTGTTGTTAATAAAATTCTGCTATGGATGACTAACATGTTGATTAATGGCTTTTAAGTGCACATTTGCACTTTTGAAGGGGGAAAAAAATGCAATTTCCCATCTAAGAACCAACATGAATATGACTGTGGCTTATTTATTTATTTTGCAGATATCTGCATGTTTATGCTGGACTGCTACATTACTAAATGACAACCAATACAAAAAGTATTGTAGCATTAAATTAAATATATATCATGGCCCACTCACTCAACATACATTTATCTTTTAATATATTATGCATGCAAATGTGCTATCATGTCATTGTCTCAAAAATGCTTTGCAAAAGTGCAGAACCATCCTAGTTAGATTAAAACAGTTCTCCATATTATAAAAATGCATTGTTTGGTAGTAACTATTCAAGCACTTTAAAGAGACAGAACTTCTTTTCTATTCTCTGGAAGAATATAGTGAGGCCTTTCACACTCAGTCAAGACATTTTGTTCTATTTTTAATCCTAGCCCTGAGAAATATTTGACAGAGTTTGGTTGGTTGAAAAATTAGGAGCAAAGTTCATACTGTTACCAGATGCAGTATTCAATTGCTGGCCATTTCATAAGTGAGATACGTCTTAGAATCTTCTGGGGGGGAAAAACAGATTTTTGGGGGGGGGGGGGATCATGTTATGTTTGTGGTAAGGAGTGCAAAGTCTGTCTATTTAGATTAAGGACTTTATCACATGAAAGAAAGAGAGAGAATGGAAGAGGAGGAGAATTTCACCTTTTGACATCAATTTTTGTGTGCTGACATGCCAGCACACAAAGTAGATGACATATATTGACAGATTCTTTCCATCAATAGCAAGGGATGGACTGATCCTGGGAGGAGGCAGATCGGCAAGAGGATGTGCTCTTTAATACGGATTTGCCTCTCTCCTGCAATGAAGTCTGAAGTGGTTTAGAGGGATCCCTAAAACCAGTTGCCACTAGATCATGTAATTGCTTTAAAATAACACTATACAACCATATATATATCTGCTTTGATGCATATGCTCTAATCACATCTATCAATATGATAAAAACTTTAAGCCAGTAGGCCTATGCACAAAGAACTTTCTATTACCCCATTTCTTTTCTAATCACTGGATTTTGTGGGTGCATATTTGAGTATATACTTTTGATGCAGCTCTTCATCCTTTCAGATTCCTCATCTCTTTCCCATCTTTCAAATTAACATTACAACTGCATACTGATAAAATGCTGCAACAAACACATCTGGCTTAGACTTTTTGTGTAGTTATGACTGTAATTATAAGTATGATTGCAGGATCATTATCTTGAGCCTTTGTGGATTTTTAAAAATTGATACACATGGGAATACTGTTGTATCCAAATGTACAAGCTTTTTCATCCTAGCCCTCGTAATGAGACACATGCCTTTTTCCCCTTTTGAGTTTGCACAAGATAGGAACATCCAAACTGATTGATGAGCCTTGGATTTTGTTTCTGTTCTTTCCAATTTTATATTGGCCTCGAGAGCTGGTATAAAAAAGTCTCTGATCATATCAAGAGCTGACAGAAAATGCCATAAAATGAACAAAATGTTTATGAATCTCCAAAATAAAATGGGAAAGAACAGAAACAAACACTTGGAACATTCTAGCCTTTTTAATCACTTTGGATGAGCCCAATATGTTTATTCCAAACCAGTCTCTTTTCACTTTCCAAGTAGATTATAAGAGAGACGACCTATGCAATATTTATATTTTTTAAACTCTATGAAACAAAGCACCAGCCATCAGAGGGAACATCTGCACTGGCCCTTTATTCTGGGGCCAATTTGGAATGTCAAATTCTGGATTGCCCCAGGATGGTTTTGACCGCCAGCCCTTTGGCTGCTGAGGAAACAGGAAGGTGCTTGAGCAACATGGTAAAGGAGAGGGATAGAAAAGAAATGACTCCACCTTCCCCCTCCTGTCTCTGATTACTTTGTGCACCAGCCAACATCATTCCAGGTGAAAAGCTGTGGAGACTAGCCATGTCATGCCTGCTAGCCACTGCTACAACAAGAATGGACTGCCACAACCATGGGGAGAGGTGGTGTGATTTTGCTAGATTATTTAAGGCAGTCACACCACTATCTCTGACTTGTTGGAGATCCCTGACCCACCCTCCCACCTCCTTTCACAGTATACGTCTGCTGGTTGCTGTGATCCCTAGGAACTTTCCTTCCCCATTAAGATTTTTTCCCACCTAGTCTGTCATTAAGGAGGACTTGGCAATTGTCTCAGGACTTCCTAGCATGTTTCCTGGCTGGTGGGGTGGGTGTGACTACCTACTGGCACATATTTAGGATGGGAATTTGGAACTGACTCTGAGTATCAAGCAATGAAGGAGTTGAGAAAAATGTACAGTTCTTGCAATTGGTTTCTGAACCTCTGCACTATCCGGGGACAATGTGGGTTTGAGAGTTTATATTAACTCTCAAAACTTCAGCCCTCTATGAGTTTTGGATTTCAACTCCCACAACAGAATTGTAGGAGTTGAAGTCCAAAACACTTGGAGGGCTGAAGTTTGCCTATGCCTGGTTTGCATCCTCTGGTCAGCCTTTCAGATTTTGTAGATGGGCTACAGTGTTTTTACACAGGGGAGGTTTCAGGGTTTGGTCTGGGAAAGACCTACTACTCCAGCTGATTCCACATCAAGTTGCTCCCAGTTTTCTAGTTTTCTAATCTCAAAAAACAAACAAAAAAGATTAAATAAGTAAGAATCAATAAAATTGTTTTATTTTATCTCATATCTTATGTTGTGCCAGCGATTAAATATATGAGAGGGGATGGATAGGTAACAACATTTGTTTCCATTCATGCTTTTCCTATATTGGGAGAAAGAAATTAGGTCCTTACTTAATCCTAATCCCAGTGATGCTCTGGGTAATTTTTTTTACTTAGGTTTGTTTAAAAGCTTATGCATCACTTCCTGCCTGTTCTCATTTAAATAGCCTTCCTCTTCCTTAAAATCAAACTCAGTCACTTAAATAAATCTTTCTTGGATAACTAGAACATAGTTTATGTCTTTCATGGTTCATGTTTATTCCACTGCTTCTTGTGACATTGGTAACAATACAAATTACGCTACTTGACAATAACAATCTTTTACGCTGTCAGATCTAGTAATGCAGTGAATAATCATTATCTTTTTTTGTCCCATTGGGGAAGAGAATCAAATGGAACACATGGCTCAGTTAATTTGGTTCTTATGAACTAAAGACATTCTAGAGGGTGAAACAGCATGGAGCATTGCAGTAACCACTGTAGCTTTACTGATGTGCAAAATGTTACAAAGTAGCACTGTTAGAAAGAAAAACACAACAAATTGTAATGGTGAGGTATCTGGCTATTGATGTGTTAGTTCAACAAAGAAATAACAATGAGTAACCATAGAGGGAACTATTTAACTATTGTTATCCATTTCCATTTCTGTATGATCTACGTGGGATGAAAATCTCTTTCTTTCTTTTACTGTGGTCTTGCTCATCTTGCCATGTCTTTCACTCTTAGGGAAAAGAAAAGCTACTCCTCCAACAGAAACCTCTGAAAGATTCTACAACATGTGCCCATCTGATTGGTATTGGTGGATACTGGATTATACTTGCTTTATTACAACAGCTAACTCTTGCAATATATTTCTGCCCTTTACTGAAGGTACATACTCATGTTCTAAAGCAGAGCTTTCCAAACATTTCCTGTTGGTAACACACTTATGATCTAAGAGTATTATTTATTATATTTTAATCTGCCCCCGGTGCCACAGTGGGTTAAAATACTGAGCTGCTGAACTTGCTGACCGAAAGGTCACAGGTTCAAATCCAGGGAGTGGGGTGAGCTCCTGCTGTTAGCCCCAATTTCTGCCAAACTAGAAGTTCAAAAACATGCAAATGTAAATAGATCAATAGGTACACTCTGACGGGATAGTAACAGTGCTCCAAGCAGTCATGACCTTGGAGGTGTCTACCGACAATGCCAGCTCTTTGGCTTAGAAATGGAGATGAGCACCAACCCCCAGAGTTGGACACGACTGGACTTAATGTCAGGGGAAAACCTTTACTAATCTGTTTTTAATCACAATGCACTTTTAAATTGTTTTTTTTTTAATTTCTGTATTGGGCTTTTAAAACTATGACTAAAGTGTGGGTATGTTAGCCACCTTGAGTCCCCATTGGGGAGAAAGATGAGGTGTAAATAAAGTTAATAATAATAATAATAATAATAATAATAATAATAACCATACTAGACCATTGTTCAATACCTTATTGTGAATTCTGGTATTCTGAGTCAGAATACCAGAATGGTATGGTTTCAGGTATTGTAGAATGGCAAGTAACTTCAGCCCTCACCAGTGAAAAAAAGTTATGAATTTCAGTTTAGAAATATCTGCAGAGCCACACAATCCTGATTCAGAATCTAAACTTGGTCCATAAAAATGCAGCATCAGTATTGTAAAGGGGTTTTTAAACATTTTTAAGTTATATCACTTTAGTCTGTTTCTTCTATTTTTCCAATGCAAATCCTCTCTTTGTCTCTTCTGTCATTAAGGTGAAAAAACACCACGTTATAAAATAGAATTTTTTTCTCAGAGACAAACAGCATAGCCACACAGCAGGAGCTGTGCCTAGCTGTCTCTATTTCATCTCCAAGCCTACAAAAATATTGGATCAAAATGTGTAAAAGAGAAGTCAAGCACTTAAAAACAATGAAATATTCAATAGCAAGATAACACTAGCCATATGGTGCCTTACCACTAATGATTATTCAGATTCTGAGAGATGCTTTCATTTGTAATACAAGTATTTTTTATTTTTCTTTTGTATGGTTTATTTAGAATTGCGTAATTAGCTTTTATGAACATTATAGCAATTTCAACCATACCTGTTCTGAGACATAAAATTAAGTATAATTGGGGTTTTTACTCCTTGGAAAGTTTTGGGAATGTATAAACAGCTCATAATTTCATGGTTTTTTTTTTTTGTTTTAAAAAAACATTTTTAGTTAGCTGGGAGACAAATTGCCAGATGTTGGATTTGTAAAATCTCAATTTGTTCCATATGCATTTCAACCTCCCCCGCCCCCAAATAAATAAATTGGTGGCCAAATATTCCAGAAGGTAAAATACAGTTAGTAGATCGGGTCTTCTGTAATTGAAGGCATTTTTTTCACCTATCTCTACTAGTAATGTCATATAATAAAATAAAATAATGTTAATTGTATATTGTTAGGCATCAAATTGCTGCCTGGTTGTAAGCCGCCTTGAGTCACCTTCAGGTTTGAGAAAGGCGGGATAGAAATATAATAAATAAATAAATAATAAAAGGTCTTGTAAACAGCGTGTATTTGACAGACACTGCAACACACATGAATGTTAATAAGTTATGTGACAGTGATCATTTCTGGCACTAGGGCTGCCAGGGCAGTTCAGTCAAGAAATAGATTCCCACATTTCCCATGCATGGAAAGATTTGTTCATACATAAGTCAAGGTTGCCCTATCCTTTAGATAAATTATATACAGGCACTCCCCAACTTATGAACAAGATAGGTTCTGTAGGTGTATTCTTAAGGTGAATTTGGATGTAAGTCGGAACAGCTACATTTTAAAGTGTAACTCCAGTCAGATAGGTAGACAGACAGACCGACAGACAGATAGACAGATAGACAGACACACACATGCATGCATGCATGCTTTGGATAGCAAGGGGAAGGGTTAACACCCCTGTGGTGTTTGTTTTTCTGGCTGTGTTCCTGTTCAGAAGAATTCACTAACAACAACAACAACAACTTTATTCTTATATCCCACCACCATCTTCCTGAAGTGCCTAAAAACAAACATAAAAGTGAACGCAATATAAAATACAATAAAATATAACATGCACACTATACTTTCTGTCCTGTGATAATTGGAATAATTGGATAATGTGGAAACAAGAATTGGCAAGTAAGCTTCAGTGGAGACACCTTTTCCCTATGATAACTCTTTCCCTTCTGAGTGGTAGATTTCTCTCACTTCCTGTTGTCTCACTCCTGTTCTCAAGTATGAGTCATTTATAAATCAGATGTTTGTAACTCAGGGATTGCCTGTACTGTATAAAATTTGAAACAGAGATCAGATAATTAATAAAAACATGGTATTCCACTACTTTTACACTACAAAGCAAACCCATTTTTCATCTACCCAATGAAAAGAAACGAGTGAGATTAAAATTATATTCATATAAGTAGGAAAGGTGTAGTAAAATGGGTGGAAATAACAGAAATAGATGAGAGTATAATTAATTTAGACACTGGGCTAAATTCCAGTTCAGTACCTCAATCACCAATCAATGATTGATCAATAAGAAAAAAAGGTCAATCCAAGACACTTCTTCAGCCCTTGAAGAAAGATCAATACACCAGCTACAATGATCCAGCATCCCTATGTGCTGTATTATACTTGAGAAGTTCCAAAAAATTGAGTTTAATGTATAGCATAGATGCCTGGTGTATAGTGATAGTATATTCCAGGCATCTATACAGTGAGTAATCAAACAAAAGTCATAGTAGTGTCAAGAAGCATTGAAAGAATGTGATAGGGAACAAGACAGGAGAATTAATCACTGCAGTGCCCATGAAAAAGATTACAAAAGTCCTGAAACCAGAAAACCAAAGGAAAAAACAACAGCATGAGAACACATCTTTAGTGGATTGTAAAACAGCTAATGGTTAGCAAGGAAGAACAAAACAGTAGAGCAGGGGCGCAACCTGAAAACAAGTGAAGAAAGGAGCATTTGTACTCATCTGCTTTCAGTTAATTATATAATTTTATATTGATATTTAATCCTTCCTTGGATATTGCTGGCTTCTTTGTCACCACGTTTGCCCAGGAGCACAGACTGATCTGTAGCAATGATCTTTTAAGCAGTTTTAAATTGGTTAAATTAATTCTGTTGTATGTCACACCAAGATGCCATGAGACAGGGCAAGATATAAATATTTTAATCAATAAATAATGAAAATAAATTGTTAAATTGTCTTAGTGGAGCCCAAACTTCCCAGCTCTTCTTCTCAATTTAAGAGGCCCTGACGCTGGACTCTTAGATTTTGGCAAACTGTCTGGAGCCCATGTGTAGATAAAGGTAAATGTTTTCCCTTGACATTAAGTCCAGTCATGTCCAACTCTGGGGTGGTGGGGTGGGGTGGTGCTCATATTCATTTCTAAGCCAAAGAGCTGGCATTGTTCGTAGACACCTCCAAAGCCACATGGCCAGCATGACTGCATGGAGTGCCATTACCTTTCCATCAGAGCGGTATCTATTGATCTACTTACATTTGCATGTTTTCGAACTTCTAGGTTGGCAGAAGCTGGGGCTAACAGCGGGAGCTCACACCGTTCCCCGCATTCAAACCTGTGACCTTTCGGTAAGTAAGTTCAGCAGCTCATCAGTTTACCCTACTGTGCCACCAGGGGCTTTGGAGTATATGTTTATTCAATTTGTATTTAATATAGGACATTTCTGAAGCACAGGACACTTCTGAACTTTTCTCAAGCACTGGAATGCAATTTATTTCACTATCAACTCAGCTCAAATATTTGGTGTAAATAAGTAAATAAGCAGATTTACTACAAACCTGGTTATTCCAATGTGCCTTCAGTGATTGAATGTAAGTTTCTCCCTGACCACACTTTGCACAAATGTTCTTAGAAGCACTTTATCTTATGGTTTGTGCAATGAAATCCTTCCTCATTCCCGGATCCTCCTCCTTATAATTTACACTGTCCTATCTCCCAGTGTTTTTTTTAAAAAAATATTTTTTTCTTGAATCTGGCCCTGCCTAGTGAAATTTTCTGTGTTTTTAATGCTTGATTTTATATTGCTCTGTCATATATTATATTGATTTTGCATTTTATGTATTTGTTTGGTTCTATTATGTTTTTGTGTTATATTGTTTGTATTGTATCGATGGGCATGGCCTCATGTAAGCCGCACCTTGAGAGATGGGGCGGGGTATAAAGTTTATATTATTATTATTATTATTATTATTATTATCCAATGTTCTTAAGCCATACAAGTTTGCAGCTATATTTTCTTAATGTGGCATTGGGCTGGAAAGAGCACAGAAAGTGGAAGTTTGATAGAGTACAAGGAAAAGGAAAATACAAAATTCTTAACCATACACTCTCCATGATTGATCAATTGACATAATATTCCAACGAAAGAAAATAACTTATCTCAGAGGGGGAGAGGAGGAAGAAAGGGGAGTAATATTGTTAAACACTTGTGGAAGATAAACACACAGCTGGTAATGTTGAGAAAATTGAGTAAATTATATGCTATTTGTACTATCAAATGGTTGCTGAAATTGACATTATTCTACCTGTGTTGATATATATATATATATATACACACACACACACATACACATACATACATACACATACATACATACACATACATACATACACACATACACACACACATACATACATACACACACACAAACACACATCCATACACACACAAAATAAAAATAAATGGAGCCCCTGGTGGTACAATGGGTTAAACCCTTGTGCCAGCAGGACTGCTGACTGAAAGGTCAGTGGTTTGAATCCAGGAGCGAGGTGAGCTCCCCTCTGTCAGCTCCAGCTTCTCATGTGGGGTCATGAGAGAAGCCTCGCACAGGATGATAAAACATCCAGGCGTCCCCTGGGTAACGTCCTTGCAGATGTCCAATTCTTTCACACCAGAAGCGACTTGCAGTTTCTCAAGTCGCTCCTGACAAAAAAAAGGGACAATTATTTATTTATTTATTTATTTATTTATTTACAATATTTATATTCACCCTTCTCACCCTGCAGGGGACTCAGGGCGGATTACAATGTACACATACATGGCAAACATTCAGTGCCATAGACACACAACATATATAGACAGACACAGAGGCAATTTAACATTCCAACTTTTCATGAGGGTATTTTGGCTACCAGGGGAGCTGTTGCTTCACCATCCATTTGTAACACTGATGAAGTACTTCCTCATTCTTTGCAGGCTTTCTGGAGATTTTATGGCATCATAAATTAGTTAAATTAGCCTCCCTGTGTAGGCAGTACCTAAATTTCCTACTTGACAGATGCAACTGTCTTTCGGGCTGCAAAGGTTGACAGCAAGCTACACAAATTGGTCAGACACTCACTCCGACTTGGGCTGGCTTCGAACTCATGACCTTTCAGTCATTCGTGATCTTAATGCAATATATATTACTGTTTACTATTTGCTCATGTATAAGTTGGCCTCAAATGTAAGTTGAGGGTAGGTTTGGGGGTCAAAATTAGGGATTTTGAAGTGACCTGTGAATAAATTGAAGGTAAATTCACAGAAAGGGAAAAGCACAAATGCCATCTCATGGGGACAGTCACTCCTGGATGCTGCCACCACCATTTGATCATCCAGGCATTCAAAAAGTCCAGAACTGGCACCACATAGAGAGTAAAGGAAGTTGGGACTTATTTTACGATCCCTGAGCTGGACTAAGCTCTTATTTCTGATAAAAGTTTAGACACAGTACTCACATTGACTCATGGATAAGCTGACCCAAGTTTGCTGGGTTCATTGTTTTTGGACTAAAATTTCTAGGCTTAGACATAGAGTATACTCTTCTTTCTAGATAACTGGTGTATTAACTTTGCAACCACAGAAGTTTTAACTTTTGGAATATTATGTAAGTGTAGGCCACCTTAGAACATGCAGTCTCCTTATCTGAGATTCTTTTTTTAAGGTGGTGCACAACAGATAGATATCATAGAAACAGTCCTATTGCTAACCAGCATATCACATGCAGCCTACAACACAACATACAAACTATCTACAGACCCACCAAGAAAATCCAACAAACACTACATTCAGAAAAGGACAAGAGGGATCCTCTCACCTCTGCAGGAGTCTACCGTGTACCATGCAGCTGTGGACAAGTCTACATAGGGAGCACCAAACGCAGCCTTGCCCAAACACGAATCAAGGAACATGAAATGCACTGCAGACTACTTCAACCAGAGAAATCAGCCATAGCAGAGCACCTGATGAACCAACCTAGACACAGCATATTATTTGAGAACACAGAAATCCTGGACCACTCTAACAACCATCATGTCAGACTACACAGAGAAGCCATTGAAATCCACAAGCATGTGGACAATTTCAACAGAAAGGAGAAAACCATGCAAATGAACAAAATCTGGCTACTAATATTAAAAAACTCTAAAATTACAACAGCAAAACAGCAGAGAGGAAACAATCTGGGACATCTAATCACCTCTCAACAAAAGATTGCCCCAGGCACTGCCTGGCCATCAAATGCTAATCAAGGTGGTCAGTTGAAACATTCACACCTAGCTCCAGCAGACAAGAGTCCTTTGTACCACCCTGGTCATTCCACAGATATATAAACCCCCTTTTCCTAGTTCCAACAGACCTCACTACCTCTGAGGATGCTTGCCATAGATGCAGGCAAAACGTCAGGAGAGAATGCCTCTAGAACATGGCCATATAGCCCAAAAAAACCTACAACAACCCAGTGTTTCTGACCATGAAAGCCTTCGACAATACAATACTTTTTATTGCTTTATTTATTTATTTATTTATTTTGAGCTCTGAAGAGGGACTCAGGTCGGCTAACAGCAGAGGGTTAAAATACAATAAGAAAAACCACAATGAACATCATAATACAATTTAAATACAAAAAATACATAAAAGTACAATTATACAACTTTCAAAAGGTCAGTTCGTCAGAATAAATCATAAATTCATCGCCATCCGCCCGTATTTATAATCTGAGTAAATAGCTTTCCTCACTGAATCAATGGTTCTCATCTCTGAATAATAGGACATGTCTCAGATCATTTCAAGTGTCCTATGAAGTGATCTAATAATATTTTTATTGTTTTACCCTATGGTAACATTTTGAAGTCTATTGACAAAGGGACTTCAAAAATTTGCATTATAACATATCTATGAGAGCTGACTCCTTCCTCCTCATGGAGGACATATAACTAGACATGAAAAACTAATATTCATATTCTGTTCTCCCTTATTCAGAATGCCAACTTCTGATCACTGACAGGTTGAAAAATAAAAATAGAACCATTTTGTATTCATCAATCATAAAATATGAGAGCATTTTAACAACGGGGAAGCAGATCAGTAAATTACAACTTGCTGAACTTTCCCCCTAACACAATTTAGTATATCAACTTATCAATAAATGTATTAATAAACATTATTTTGATAACAGATAAAATTTGTAAAATGCAGTCTAATATATTTTGTCTAAGTCATTACTGTGACATGACACCTCCAGGTTGATTGATGGGGAAAAAAATGATTTACTCTAACATCTGGTATTTGAAATCTTTTTTGGTTGTTGTAAGTGCATTGATTTTAACACTGTGCAGACTTTAGTATTTTCCTCTCCTACTTCCGTATCTGCTGCTTTGAATGGGAAAATGTAATTGATCTTCCATCACAAAATTCCTGCTGTTTCATGAGCTCTCTTTCAATTCAGTATAATCTGTTTCCCACTGATGTTGGAAAACATAATAAGGTCACAGCAGGAAGGCTTTAGCTTCATTAAAGAACATTATTATAAAAAAAAATAAAATGATCTCAAGTAAATTGTTTTTGTCCTTGTGGTACAGTTTTCACAGATCCACATTAATCTAAGCATTTAAAGCAGTAATAAATGTGTTAGCTGCCATCACATTACAAATGAAGCTCCTTATCATTCATTTCACCACGAGAACCTCTAGTGGCAGATGGAGATGTCAGTCGTTTTCTTTGCAGGCATTTCCTAACCCCATTGAATTAAGGCATTAAAGGATCCCCACAAGGGCCAAAAACCAGTCAATAAAAAGGTTTATTTCTGTCTCTAAATTGTCCTGAAGCCTTTGCTCTGCATCTCCGTAAGCATAGATGCCAGAATTATTTAAAAGACGTGCGCAAGCAGGGAAACAAATTGAAACTTTGACCTACTCTGGCTTCCATTTATCTTGGGTGCCCATAAGAGGACTGTGAAGAAGGATTTAAGATAGAGAATCAGTGTGTGCTCTATTAATCTAGTTTAACTGATACTAAAATCTGACAGAGCAAATTACAAGTTGCAGGCAAGAAGGCTTATCAATTCATTACAACTTTCAAGGCTCCCTTTCTCTTTGCTTTCAGCTGCTGGCAAAGGATAGACTTTACAGTTCAATTTTTCAGTTTATTTTTGACTGCTTTTAATTAAATTTGATGGCCTGCTTCTGCACTAGTGAAGTTATTAGAGTTGCAAAGCACTTTGCTGCTATACTGATGGCTCCCCTGATGTTGGTCCATTATTAACTGCTTTTTCAAAAGTGCTTCTCTCTCCTCTCATTTTATAAATATTTAAATAACTGTGATTTTGTATAACATAAATATCTGACTCTAGAGACTGAGATTCCATTGGCTGTTTTACATAGTGATAGGATCTTTTTTAGAAAATAGAGTTGTACGTTATAGTATTAATTTGGGAACTGCTACCTTCTAAATCATGCCACTTGTAAGTGCCAGCACAAATTGTAGCAATATTTCAGACTTGGAGTAATCAATGAATTAGTCAGTAGTTTATGCTTTTTTTTTTTTGAATATTTTCCTCCCTATTTTAATTAAAGGAACAGACAAAGAGAAAAGTATAGCCATAACTCTGAAGGAGCTGGGGGTAGTGATGGTTGACAGGGAGCTCTGACGTGGGCTGGTCCGTGAGGTCACGAAGAGTCAGAGGTGACTGAATAAATAAAAAACAACAAACATAACCATAGACATCGCTGGCCAAAAATAGAGGCCAACCACAGAGAATTTGGGCTTAATGAGAGTCACTTTATTTGTCCAAATATATTTAAGCTATTCTGAAACTGAAAAGGAGCAGGAGGGGGAAGCAACTTAACACCTCAACACACCGAAATCAGTGTTCTATGATGCTTCCACTCTGTTTTGGGGATGGAGTCCCACGCTGGCCATCAGACAATCCAATATTTCACTTGATCCCCAGTTAGCCAGCTACTGGAAGGGAGATCCAAGGCAACTCTTTCCACAAACTCACAATTTAAAGGGAGACCAAAATCTCCAGGTGAACCTCAAGGAGAGACTCATTCCCTATCCACTGAGTCACAGGAACTAAAGAGCCAGTTCCACAGCTCTACCCTTCACCAGAAAGGTGCCAAATTGCTATTGATCCCAGTTCAAAGTGCTGGTTTTGGCCTAAATGGTTTTGTCCAACTTACCTGTCCGAACGCATCTTCCCTTATGAGTTAACTAGAGTCTTAAGATCTGATGGAGAGGCCCTGCTCTCGGTCCCAACCCCCTTTGCAAGTGCAATTGGTGGGGATGAGAGATAAGATCTTCTCAGTGGTGGCCCCTCAGCTGTGTAACTCATTCCCGAATGGCATCAGGCAAGCCTCATCCTTTTGGTCTACAGAAAAAAAAGCTAAAAACCTGGCTTTGTATGCAGGTGTGGAATAACATTTTATGGATTTTGAAACAATCTGAATAAGGATTATGGATGAATGGAATCAAGCACTTTATATTTTAATCTGTTTTTTATTGCTCTATGCATTTGTTCATGTGTTTTAAATGTTTTATAGTTGACAGGATCTCTTTTTATTGTTATGTTGTATACGGCATTGAATGTGGCCAGAGTTGTAAGCTGCCTTGAGTCCCCTCTAGGGTGAGAAAGAGGGTTTAAATGAAGCAAATGAATAAAATAAAATCTAGTATACACCAAAACTCTTGCTTTTTTTCTCCTCACTACATGTCAAGGGGCAAACATCTGCCTAGTCCCTTTCCCCCCCCCCCCCCCCCCAGACCAAACAATAGGGCTCTCACTCCCTAATGTACATTCCCGAAGAAAAACTTGCTTCCAATAGATGCATGCTATCAACTCTATAGAGCTCATGCCGCTGAAATGCTATACTGGTATCAGAGAGAAAATTGCATAAGCCCTTAAGCAATGTATTTAGAATCTCTCTGTTTACTCTTCTATGGGCTAGATCGATGTGTGAGGATTCCTTCTCATGTTGCCATATTATTTCCCAAGATCATGTTTCCCAAGCCAAACCATTTGAGTTGAGCCCCAAAATGGCACTTCCAATCTTGGTAAGCTGTTCTGAGTCCCCTTCGATGTGAGAAGGGTGGCATATAAATGTCACAAATAAATAAATAAATAAGCCATATTATGGCAGTAGATGAGCTGTCATTCTCCAGGCAGAATCTAGGAATCCCACATCCCTTGCTCAACAAACCAAAAAATTGTTCCAACTCCTGCTGTTCATTTCATCTGAAAGCAGACAGATTTTTAGAAGCCACCCCCTCCCCCAGTTCTGACCCTAAATGTACAGCATTTCCACCTGACATAATTAACAATGGCCTTTCCTCCATGGGTCATCAAAGCCAGCCCTCCCTTCAGTCTGGAGTGCAGGTCTGGAGTTGAAAGACTGAGAGAATACTTCAAATTAACCCACACAAATGTTTACTTTTATGGAGCACTGTATGATACCACACACCTACAAATAATTCACATGCAACTGCAGTAGAGTCCTGCTTACCCAACATAAACAGGCCAGCAGAATGTTGGATAAGCAAAAATGTTGGATAATAATAAGAAATTAAGGAAAAGCTAATTAAACATCAAATTATGTTATGATTTTACAAATTAAGCAGTATGTCATCATGTTTTACAACAAATCAACAGAAAAAGCAGTTCAATACATGGTAACGTTATGTAGTAATTACTGTATTTACGAACTTAACATCAAATTATTGCAATGTATTGAAACAGCTGTGGATCTGGACGGGATGCAGACTGCGATGGATAATACAGAACGTTGGATGAGTGACGGTTGGATAAGCAAGACTCTACTGTACTTGTGGAGCTTTAAGCTATTTTCGTGTATCAAGCTAAGGTCTAGTGTGCTGACAAATACTGGAGCAAGTGAGAGTTCAGATCACAGATTTATCACTTTAGATTTTTATCACTGGTAAGATTATCATAGATGAATGATGTCCATATAAGGTTGCCAGTTCATTATTATCCCAAGCCCTGGTGTCATTAATACCCTGATGCATTAAGTACCAACTACATTTAGTTTAAAGCTTGTTATTCAAATGCACATAGGGTATCCCCAGATCAAAGTGAAGCGAGGAGACCATTCATTCATCTCACTAATTTAGGAGACAAGATAAGGGAACTTAATGGAGCCTATTTACTTCTAGTTTTAAGATGGATGTAGAATAAACAGTGGGTGAACCCTGGTGATACAATGATTGGGAGGAAAGGAGGAAGCTAAGTACATAAAGAAATGTCCCCTTAAGTGTCTTAGAGTAAAAGTTAAAAACTTCAACAAAATTTCAATATTCTTTCTATTCCTGGAAGTGAGTGATTTGAAACCTAAACCCAAGTAAGAAAAATAAAGCACTACTGAAATTCTGGCGGTTTTCTGTCATTCTGCAACTGATAGTACCTATATTCTTTTGACCCCAGGCATGCTACTACTGTGCTAGCTGATTTTGCAACTAGAAATTTTACTGAAGTCACCTCTTGCACATACTCTAGTTATGGAATAATACAGTGGGAATTGGCCTATGTACAGACCACACATTTACATTATTGATTTTTTTTTGCCATAGCTAATGCTGAGCTTGGAAATACTGGGAGATTATTAATCTCTCAAGATGTTCATTAACTTAATTGGTTTCAAAAGTTAATTTAATCAGGAACTTTGAATGTACTTCCTATGAATTGCTAAAAGCATAAGTCATATATGTCTAAAACTAACATTGCTAAAATTGACAATATTCAAAGACATGATATATATTTTAGTTAGTTCATTAGTGTATGTGTATTAAGAACAAACACAATAGTAAAAGAGCAGCTTCATTTGGGTTCATCTTCAAGAGCATCTGAAAGACACAGGCTAAAGTAAATCACATTCTCTGCAATGCACGTATTATACATTTTGTGATTTTAACTTGCAGATCCAAGAGAACTATAAAGATGATAAAGTACAGGATGGAAAATCGCTGCCTCATATTGTGGATTCCAGATGATGCATGTTAATTTGGCACAGGCATAGACCTAGATTTGTATTTCCAGACATTTATACAGGGATGATAAAGTTTTGAGGTTTTGTTTTGGTTTTAAAGACAGATTGATGAAGAAATATTTTTGATTAAATGTATGCCAAAACACAGATAAAACAAGAAGATCATACCCAGGGAAACCTCTGCTGACTTTTGTGTAGACAGTGAGCCCTTGGTATAGCCACTGGGATTTGATTCCAAACTTGCTACCACTCTAACAGCATTAAGGTTGCAGTTCTTTTCCCAGGACTGCTTTCCCATAGACTAGAGCAGGGCTTCTCAAATGTTTTCAGCCTCGGAGCTCTTTTTGAAGCAAAAGTTTCTTGTGGGCCCTTAAGAAATGTTATATATTATATTATATCATTTATAATGTATATCTATGTGGCATGGGCAAAGTTTTTGACCAATGGAAGACCCCAGGGACCATTCAGTCCAATCCCCTTCTGCCATGCAGGAAAAGCACAATCAAAGCACCTCAGCAGATGGCCATTCAGCCTTTGTAATAATAATAATAATAATAATAATAATAATAATAATAATAGTAATAGTAATGTTTGGATTATTGATGTCACCATACCAGGTGACAGTCGCATTGAAGAAAAACAACAGGAAAAACTCAGCCATTATCAGGACCTCAAAATCGAACTGCAAAGGCTATGGCATAAACCAGTACAGGTGATCCCAGTGGTAATCAGCACACTGGGTGCCATGCCAAAAGATCTCAGCTGGCATTTGGAAACCATAAACATTGACAAAATCACAATCTGTCAACTGCAAAAGGCCACCTTACTTGGATCTACACACATCATTCAAAAATACATCACACAGTCCTAGACGCTTGGGAAATGTTCGACTTGTGATTTTGTGATACAAAATCCAGCATAAAGATCTCATTTGCTGTGACAGACTGTATTTTTGTGTAAGTAAAATAATAATAATAATAATAATAATAATAATAATAATAATAATAATAGGAGCAACCCCAGGGGCCATCCAATCCAACTCTCTTCTGCCATGAAAGAAAAGCATAATCAAAGCACCCCCTGAGTGGTGGGAGGGAAATAGAGTTTTGGACGAAAGGGAGGCACAGGGAAAGAATCTGGCATTGAGGAGGGGTGGGAGGGGGAGGAGCAGGAAAGAGGAGGGAAACCTTGGAGGGGGAGGGAGGAGAGAACCACACAGCCCCTCAGTATGCTTCATGGAGCACACTTTGAGAACATCTGGGCTAGAGCAATACTTTTTCCACTATGTTTCCCTAGCTCCTTCACTAAATTAAGTTTAAAAAGAATTCAGCTGATAGATAAACCTAAGCGATTCTATCCTATTAATTTCTAAAAGTAAAAAAGCTCTTTGTGTGTAAAAGAAGATGCAATATATTCCTACATGACCCTGAAGCAACCTCTGAACTGAAGGTGGAAGAGTGGGTCCCATTTAGACATTGAAGAGGCATGTAGGTGAAGTTGGGCATCGGATGGCCTGCAAACTTATAAACCCCACCCGCATCAGGTGTAGCACTTTGGCACTTAGTGTCTCATTGCACAACTTCCTAATCTCTGTCCCTATAGGCCATTAATGAAGTTTCCTCCCGTACAGCATCTTTACCACACTGTTCAGGTCTAATGCTGACCCTGCTGGCATGGTTTTTTTGAGTGCCTTAAATGTTTCACCAAATTTGAGATATGCACTGTCTGCATTCAAATTCACTCCTAATCATAACCATGTAGCCACCGATTTCACAAATGGTAAGAAAAAAGGATATGTGTTTGACGTTATATTTGGGATTTAAAAGGAAAAAGTCTGATTCTACTTTTCTTGAATTATGTATTATATGGTATTTCTTGTGTGTTAATGCAGACTAATCAACATTGCAAATTAAGCCTTAGATGCAGCACGTTGGTGAAGCTTCCTTACCTTGAGTTGAGGCTGATCGATTCCTCCAAAGCTGGTGCCAACATTCTGTCAGTCAAATATTTAACTAAATTGTCAAGGGCCAGGAAACCAGTTGCTTTTTATCCCCACCTGGAAAAAAATGGTGCAAGATAAGTTACACATTCTGTTATCTTTGCCTGTCACATTAAACTGTTCATTGAACCCTCTTGCTGAGAACTGATGCAAATAGTATTCAGCTATGTGAGTTAATCCTGAATGTTTAATGCCTAGCAAGATATAGAAGTGAATTAGATCAGCTATCCCTTTTAATATTATTTGAATAAAGTTTATGTGGAATTTGTAAAATTTCACTAAATTTATGTTAAAATATAACTTAATTAACTATATTATGATTAATTAAAAACATCATATTACAGATGAAAATCGTACAGCAGCGATTGCTTTAGCACTTGCAAAATTTCTGACCTAGTCTGAAAGTTGATAATTTCAACTGATTATTGAAATATACTTAGCAAAATTATTCAGAGTCAATAATTCACAACTTCTATATTTGTGTGTGTGTGTGCGTGCGCGTGTATGTGTGTGTATATATAATTCCAAAAGTAAACTTTTATTTTTCTATTGTATTTAATTGTATTTAATGAGACTTGAGTATTCACAACTTTTGGTATCTTTTATCAAGCCCCTGCAGACATCAAGGGCTTACTGTATACCCTTTAACAGCCAATAGGGCTTACTGTATACCCTTTAACAGCCCAGTGTATCTGTCCGAACGGATCTCCCTCTACATCCCACCTCGAAGTTTAAGATCTTCTGGGGAGGCCCTGCTCTCAACCCCGCCAGTGGCACAAGTGAGACTGGCGGGGACGAGGAGCAGGGCCTTCTCAGTGGTGGCCCCCCACCTGTGGAACTCACTCCCCGGGGAGATCAGATCGACGACTTCCCTTCTAGCGTTTAGGAAAAAACTAAAGACCTGGATGTGGGACCAAGCTTTTGGCCATGCTGACAACTGATTAAAGGACCTATCGATAGACAAGGACAATGGAATGGAATGGATATATGGACTCTGACATGAGATAGTTTTTATGATTTTAATAGGTATTGATGTTTCATTTTAATTGTTGAACTGTTATATTTTGTATTGTTTGTTGTGTGATTTGGGCATCTAATTGTACCCCTTTGTAAGCCGCCCTGAGTCCCCCCCGGGGTGAGAAGGGCGGGGTATAAGTAGATGAAATAAAATAAAATAAATAAATAGTAGCTATGATGAGTATGTGAAGGCTAAATAAATAAATTTTCATTGAAGAATCTTATAATAATTTTAAAACATTATAATAATTAAATTTAATCATAAATTACAGTTTTATGCAAGGTGTTCCAAATTTTCATCCCTACCCAGCAATGCAGAGCTCAAATTGCCAAAGCACAAAGTTGCAAACCTCACTCTTGTAATTTTGTATCATGTCTTTACTAGCACTTCTTGCATTAAAAATGCTGCTCCTCTTGACTTAAATGCTGCTTTGTGCATAGAAAGTGTTCTTTCTTACAAAAAAATACCTTGTGTAAATTTTGGGCAGAAAGAAGTCTTGAACTGCAAATAGTGTTTGAAAATTGCAATTTGATTCTTTCTTTTTTTGGAAGAAAATTCCTAAAAGTACTGAATAATCGCATCCATAATGTCATTGCCTTGGTGATGTTCTGGTTCAAATGTTACTAAAGTTTTTTTTTCTCCCTTATTACAATCTATAGTTGCAGCTACTTAATTGTGAAATCAGAATGCTACTGTTCCTCAATGCTTCCAGATTATTTGTTGCTGATGCAGTCTTAATCATTCCAATAAGTAATAACTACTCTTTATGATGTGGAATGTGATGTCACTAAACCAGACTATATATCCCTGTACAGAATGGGAAAACCTCTCAATTTTGTAGATTTCTCCAGAAAAAATGTTCTTGGTCCCAAGGAGGAGCCATAAAGAAGAGTGTGTTGCAAGGAAAAGTGGTAAGCTTGAAAGGAGAAAAACCACAGGGACAGTGATTAAATGGAAAGCAGTAAAAAGAAGCTGCAGAAAGAGCTGCTGTCAACCCCATCACATTGCATTCACCCAGCAGCTTTATAGACCCAAAATGGCAAGAATACGGCCTACATCAGCAATGCAGTTTAAGGCTGTACTGCAGCAGACAGGAGAGATGCTAATTTCTCACTACTGTTAGAAAACTGATTTATTGAATCCCGTTTTATTTTTTACCTATTTCATCTAGGAATATATTTCATGCTATGTAGTTATTTTTGTCCTTTGTCTATTGCTTTCTTCTATGATTCTCCCTCCATTCTCTTTCTATACTCGTTTACTAAACAAAAAACTTGAATAAACCAAGAGTGCAAAGGCTGTAGTATTTTGTCACATGTTCATTCAGGTGAATAAATATGTATTGGGATTATCAGACACATGTGTAAAATCTCATAGAACCATAGTCAGAAGAGGCTACAAGGGCCAGCTAGTCCAACCTCCTGTCATGAATACACACTCAATCGAAGCACTCCTGATAGATGGCCATCCAGCCTCCATTATAAATTTCCACAGAAGGAGATCATACTCTGAGGCAATATATCCCACTGTAAACACCTCTTACCATGAAGAAGTGTTTCCTAACACTTAGATGGAATCTCTTTTCCTGAAATTTGAATCCATTGCTCCATCTTCTAGTCCAGGGGTCCTCAAAGTTTCTAAACAGAGGGCCTGGTCACAGTCCCTCAAACAGTTGGAGGGGTGGATTATAATTTGAAAAAAGATGAATGATATCCTATGCACACTGCCCATATCTTATGAGTAGTGCAAAAAACACTTAAAAACAATACAATAATTAAAATGAAGAACAATTTTAACAACTATAAACTTATTAGTATTTCAATGGTGTGCCGTCGCGCCTGGGGGATATTATTCTCAATAAAGGAGGGATGGACGTGGCATCTTTTCCCCAGGAGATTGCTTCTTGCCCTCCTATAGGAAACTGGAACTCCCAAAAACCCAAAACACTGTAAATAGCTCAAAATAAGTTTTATTTATCACAAAGTCATTTCTTCAAAGCCATGAGCTGGAAAACTTTAGAGGGGTGAAGAAAAACATACGTTACAGTCTCAATTAGTCCTGGGTCCAAGGGGTTTGAAGCTGAGAAGCCTCACCAAGTTTCCTCTTTCCTCAATGGCTGTGAATGCTGGAGCAAACCACAACCCCAGTTCAGATGGCCTATGTTTTGAAGATTCAGGATCTTCCTTTGGTGCCAAAAGAACCGGCTTGAAGGTGCCTGGGTCTCCTCAATAATTGTCCAGGACGATCTTGACATAAAGCATGAGTCCTAGAGGTAAAAAACCTCAGAACTGCTGCTAAGAGGTAACTTAAATCAGGGTCCTTTAGAATCGAGTCTTTTACTCATGTCCACCTGGTACGAACTCTGGTGGCAGAATGAGAAAAAAGGAAGCTCTCTCCTCCTGCAGGAAGAGGTGGAGCCAAACAGTATTGATTGACAGCTACAAGCAACAAATCCATACAACTATACATAAGCAGGCTAAAAAGGGGCAGGATTAAGCATGATACAAACAGTTTAAATCTTACAACTAACAGTTTTATACATATGTGGCGCCACTCACGCCGTCACAAATGGGAAGTGTGGGCCTGCTTTTGGCTGATGAGATATGATTGCTGTTGTTGTTGTTGTGCACTTTCAAGTCATTTCAGACTTAGGCTGACCTTGAGAGAGGCCCCAGGTAAATGACCTTGAAGGGCCGTATCCGGCCCTCAGGCCTTAGTTTGAGGACCCCTGTTCTAGTATCTAGAGCAGCAGAAAACAAGATTGCCTCTCCTCAATGTGACATCCATTCAAATATTTCAACATGGATATCATGCCCCCCCCCCCCAAAAAAAATCCTTTCTCCAGGCTAAACATATCAGGTTCCCTAAAGTTTGCCTCATAGGGATTGGCTTATAGACCTTTTATGATTGTACATATGTCCAGGGTAACATGTGCACATCCCTATTCTCTCAGATATCCCTGCAGGTTGTTTTGACTGAAGAAGCTTCTTTTTCTAAGGCAGAAAAGCAAAGATGAGGACTGGAAATGGCTCAGTAATTTGGGTTTTGTAATTGGAAGATAAGTGTATTAGAGACTATCCACTGACACTGGGTTGTTTTTAATTAATTCTGCAATGTTCCAATCCATTCCAATTAGAATTTTTTACAGCAAAAATTAAATAGACCCTGTGCAGTTCTGACAGTGGGGAAATGGCAACAGGAAACAGGCTATTTGTTTATATATTTAAACAATTTTATATTGCATCCAAAAGTGATATCTTACAGCAATGTAGAACAAACTAAAAATTAAATTTAAAAGTGAATAAGAATATATATGAAAATGTATCCCTGAAATGCAAATATTTATAACCTACCTCTCAAACTACAGAACATTCATTTTGGAAAGAACCATGGGAAGAGATAGATCTTTAGCAGGAAGCTAAAGTACACCTTGGTGGGTACATCCCAAGTATGAGGAATGGGTAATTTTAAAAGATGAGGTCCATTATGTCAATGGACTGCTTCTTCAAGGTTAATGCTAGAACTTGTTAAAAGACAAAAGAGGAATGATTTGAGGGAGCTGGGCAGTAATAATTCAGAAATAAGAGTTTCTAATGCTAGAGTGACAAAATATGTATTCATTTGCATACATCAATGCTATTAATTCTTTGTTTGTATTCTGGATTTCTATTTTTTTTCTGCCTCCACCTTACAAGACTGTAATGATAAATGTTTAAGAAAATTCAAGGACAAAGCTTCCCCGATGTCATTTCAGAGCCTTAAGATTCTGAACACATCTACACAAGTCATAAAACCCAAATACAACCAGAAAAACTCTGAAACTCTGGTGCATCCTCTCGTTTTGGGGTTGATGTAAACAACTGGGTCAGTTTGAAATTAGAACTGCTCCTGCTGGTAACACAGGATAGTGTTGCCATCTCATTTTTCCTGTGCTCTGAGACATGGAAAACAAGGGTTGATACTTACCTTTTGTATTGTTTGTTGCTAAAGCAGCAGTCATGGGGAGCCCGAGAGCTCTCAGCAAAGGCACTTATGGGACTTGTATACAGGAGTAAACCACCCCTTCTTTCCTCCCGCTCCTTAAGTGGTGTGAATTCCTTTGCTGACACCATCACTGCTGAAGCAACAAATGATGCAAAAGGCAAGGGGATCAGGCCTGGTCAGTACTTCTCCTGCTACTGCTGCAGAGAAGAGGGGGAACTTTCAACAGAAAATAGGGCTGATCTGAATTAGCAATGCTTCATACCAGCCCTGGATTTAGTTGCCCATACAGATGGGCCCTGAAGGATTTAGTTGAAACAAGAGCAATTAATCAAAGGGCTACTACTAGGCATGGTAGCCATCCCGTTCAGTTGACCTTGGTTATCATGAAGGAGCAGGTTATTTTTATTGATTGATTGATTTTAAAATTTGGTAGCCCAATAATTTTACTGCCAATGATGGGTACGTGGAGGTCAGTTATCAAAATAAATTGACCAACTGTTAAACACTTTGGCTTATAGGGGCTGGCAAGATTTACTATTCTGCCTCAGACAGAAGAGAATCCTCCTTAATTAAATCATAGCCTACCTCTCAGTTATACCAGGTTGCACAGTAACTACTTATCATGCAATTATGCCATTTCTCACAAATTCAAATAGACAGCTTTAGGAAGACATAAGTAATATGTGCTGAGCTGAAAAGGAGCATGTTTTACAAAAGGTGTTGATGTTTAGCAATTGGCATTCAGAATGTGTGCAGCTTTCTAAAGGAATCACAGGTGGTAACAAGGTCAGATAAGCAGAATGGTCAGTGATATATGTCTAGCCACTGAAGCATAATAACGAATCATTGGTCAAAACATCCCTTTAGATCTGACAAGGCTATGACCTTCTAAGAAGTATTTAACTATCTGAAAAAGAAAAACACAGTTACAACAGATTCCTACAGTAGCTGTTGTCTTATAGAATGAACTATATATGAAATGCTGACTATCCAGTGAATACTAATACATCTTCATGTCTAAGAAATATGGCATAATAAGGATATATTGATGTTATTTTATTTTATCTCTGTTTTGGTTTCCAACTTGAAAGGGTTCCAGAAAGTGTTTTAACACAGCATCACACAAAAAAGTCTTAACAATTCAGTAAAAATTACTTTACATGAAAATAATTTTAAACCCACGAAGAACAAAACAGAGTTACTGACTCACTAAACAGAAAAAAAAAAAAACCTAATCAGATTTTCCTGAGAAAAGAATTCCAGAGCTAGGGCCCAACCACAGGAAGAAGTCATGCCCCATGTTTCTACCAATCTAACTTCTGTTTGTGGTGGGATATACAACAGGGCCTCTGTGGCAAATCTTAAATTATGGGCAGATTGATTAGGGCAGAGAGGGCATTTCAGATGTCCGGGATGCAAAATCATTTTAAAGAAAGAATCAGCACCTTGAGTTGCACCTGGAAGCTAGCACATTTGACAGATTAGTCAAGAAAGTAATCTGCACTTTGCATTTCTCAGCAACATTGCTTAGAAGCATATATGTACAGAAATCTTTACAGTAAATCATAATGCCAAGATCCACCAAACCGGGGTGGCAGTGTTCACTCAAGAGAGGGACCAAGTGAATCAAGGGCCATGCTGGAAGAAACAAATGTTGGTATCTCTGTACAGACCCAAGGATGCTGAAATTAAGGCCAGTCAAGATAGAGTCCGGCAGCACCAAGCAATCTCTAGAAGCTGAGTGAGCCCCTAGAAGCTGGGCCAGAGGCAGCAAAGCCCCTGGTGATGGTACCTTCACTTCTTGCTTAGGCAAAGTCAAGAGGATTACACCCTTTGTCTGGTTTCCTGTCATCCACTGAAGTGAACAATGAAATCCCAATTGGATTGAGTAACAGTGCCATGTAAGCAACTTCTAAAATTTTGCATAAGCCTCAGAAATTACAGTGTCCTGTGGTGTTCATGTTGGGATCTTCCAATATTATCCAACTGCAGGTCCCCCAACAGAAATGATATTCTGACATCCCTCTTACAAGGGCAGGAAAGATCCAGCATAATCAGAGTAAGCCTTTTTATTCTGAAAGCTATTAAGAAAAGAGCAGATTTCCTGAAAGAAGAACCAGGAAAATAAGATTCTGACTCTAAATAGAAGGTCAGCTGCTGTCCTCACCTTTTTGCCTTGTTTTTTTTACTCATGTTCTATTTTGAAATGGTCATATGACTGATCAAACAAATAAATATTAAAAAAATGTTGGGGTCTAACATGTCAGTTCTTGTGTCATGACTATGGATATGAGGAATGGCAGCAAGCTGTTTCACCCCTCATGACAAGAGGGTATTGTGACACATTGAGACAACATGCTTTTCTCCACTAGGAACATTTGCTAAAAAATTCTCTTCAACAAAAGCAATGGTTTCCCAAATAAAATGGTTGTTTAGCAGAGGTGGAAAAAGGTGGAAGTTGTGCATATGATAATTTAATGCAGAATAAGACAATGCTCTGCTTTTTCATTAGTAATTCCTCTTCAGTATGGGATAATGCTTAATAAAGCCAAATCATAGAATAGATAAATTGTATTTGGTATATATGTGAACAGAGGCTTAAAGCAAGAAGTTTGAACTGCTTACTTAATGTGTAATGATAATCTTATGAAATGTCATTGCAAAATGATTAATCATACAAAAATTCTATATAATATTTATCTAAAACCTCAAATTTTCAAAAAAGAGCCCATAGGAATTCTTGCTCCAGAAAAGATTACATGTATTTTTCATCATTGCCTTATTACTTTAGATTTAATAGTTAAAAGGAGAAAGAGCTTAACTGCTGACATTATACTGCATATCAGCCTCTATTTAATAATAAAGATTGGTGGCAATTTATGGAAAATGTTTCCCTTGAGCTCATTTGCCTTTAATCCATTTAGTGAAACTTATGAAATGACACTTTAAATACTCTCTTTATGAAGGAAAACTAAATGAGAGAGCAAAACCGACCTCGTGGGATCTTTCATGAAATTTCTGCTGATGATCTTCATTCCTCAAAATGTTAGGTGATGAAGCTTGAATATACAATTCATTCTATCAGCTGCAATGATACCTTAATGTCCCAAAACTATGGTAAACAGTCACATCCATTCTGTGGCAACTGTTCCAATACAAAATAATGCACGGTTCCCACTTGTTTATTAAAAGCCCTCTGATTTTCTTATTTATTAATGAACTAGCCATCCGCTGCCATGCGTTGCTGTGGCCCAGTCTAGTGATCTGGAAAATAAAGTAATTAGAAAGTGTTGGTTTCTAATATATGTAATTTCTTTATGCTTGTGGGTAAACAATATTTCTTGCTGTTTCTTTGTCAGTGTTGATGTGTAGATTGTCTGATTTGCCCACTCTTTAAGATGCAACATATACATGTCCTTCTTTACGGGTCCCTTTAAATCTATGATACTATATATATGTGTGCGTGTGTGTGTGTGTGAATCATATATATCTATCTATATCTATGGCTGGATGGCTGTTTGTTGTGAGGGCTTTGATTATGTTTTTTTTGCCCTGGTGAAGGGAGTTGGACTGTATGGCCTTAAGTATGGGAGTTCTGTGTGGGAAGTTTGCCCCAATTCTGTCATTGGTTTGGTTCAGCATGCTCTTTGATTGCAGGTGAACTATAAATCCCAGTAACTACAACTCCCAAATGTCAAGGTCTATTTTCCCCAAACTCCATCTGTGTTCATATTTGGGCATATTGTGTATTTGTGCCAAGTTTGAGTGCACAGTGCTCTCTAGATGTACGTGAACTACAACTCCCAAACTCAAGGTCAATGCCCACCAAACTCTTCTAGTGTTTTCTGTTGGTCATGGGAGTCCAGTGTGCCACGTTTGGTTCAATTCCATCATTGGTGGAGTTCAGAATGCTCTTTGATTGTAAGTAAACTATGAATCCCAGCAACTACAAATCCCAAATGACAAAATAATATTTTTTTGAATGATGGTCACTCCTCAGGTTAGTAGGTGCCTTGTGCCCAAATTTGGCAGCAATTCGTCCAGTGTTTTTTGCGTTATGTTAATCCCATATAGATTTATTTTCTCCCTTGGTGCAGGGCTGCATGCATGCACAAGATAGAGAAAACCATAACCAGAGATGTCAAGATTTCAAGTTAGTTTCTGAGGGCAATCCCATCTTTTCATGACTCAGAAATCATCAGGTTTGAGGAACAGGAAGTCTATTTTAAATGGTCAAAAACACATGGTCCAAAACATGTTTTGCAGATGTCAACAAACCCTGGTGAGGAGAATAGCAGACATACCAGAATCTTTGCAGCTTTATTCTTAGAGCATTTGCTTCAAAGGATTTTGTTGGGCAATCATGAAATAGTGAGATTGTACACAAGAATAGGTGACTGTATTTGAACTGGGCTACAGAAAGTGCACAACTCTATGAGCTGCCAACCCATTTCTGGTCACACCTAAAAGTCCTGGTTAAGACCCATTATATTCATATTTTCCCACATGTTTTTTGTTTTTAATTTGTATTGTTTCATGTTTGCTGTTAGCTCCTACATGGGGAGAAAGTGAAGAAAAAAATAAAGCAAATACATAAATAAACCTCTGAAATGTGCAAAAAAAGTATGAGCAGCTCAGGCAACTGGCCTTTCACAGATTTCCTCCCGGCTTCCCCTACGAAGAAACACCTGAGCCTAAAGTGAACCCAAATACTGGTTTGCTTCCCAGTCAAACTGTACTGAAAAGGCAACCAGAGGAAACAAACTCCCCAAGTCTGAGAATTGAGATTCCAGCGTAAAATAGGGAGTTCATTTTTTCCAGGTTAGCATCTATCTTTTTAAGAAACCCTAAAATATATATTTAGTGATGCTTCTGCACAGCTCAGAACCACAAAAATAGTCACATTCCTATCCTTTCATCCACAGGGTTATGCTAATTTTGTAATGTTTCACAAGAGATTAGACATCTGGGAAGAATTCTGTTCAGCCAGTCATCTGTAAAACAAAAGAACAGGTGACTTGGCTATAACTTGGCTCTCCTCCTGTCATGCAATTCTGCCCTCCCCCCACCCCCTGTACAGACTATTCTCGCTGGATCTAAATTGCCATATAATCCAGATTATATTATTAGGGGGCCTCTGTTGACAGATGACTAAGGGCCCTTCCACACAGCCCTATATCCCAGAATATCAAGGCAGAAAATCCCAAATTATCTCCTTTGAATTGGAATATATGGCAGTGTGGACTCAGTTACCCAGTTCAAAGTAGATATTGTGGGGTTTTCTTCCTTGATATTCTGGGATATAGGGCTGTGTGGAAGGGGCCCCAGATCATCCATCTGAAATTCATTTTTGGCTGGATCTACACTGCCATATATCCCAGCATCTGATCCCAGATCATCTGTTTATTCCAGATGATCTGGCAGTATAGACTCATATAATCCAGTTCAAAGCAGATAATCTGAAATGAGATCCTGGGATATAGGGCAGTGTTGATCCAGCCTTACTGGCTCTAATCCTGAGTGAGAAGTGAGGCAGTGGAAATGGTATTTCATAAAAAGGAGCAAGGAGTGTGGGCTGTTCCATCCTTATAGAATCATCAATAGCATAAATACCAATCTAAATGCATAATTAATAGAAGCTACTTACAAAAATAATGTTTTGCTTTCACTTATTTGGGAGTAAACCTTGTGGGAACTCATTTGGTCTTACTTTCAAGTAAATATTTATAGGATTGGGATGCATGTTTCATATCATCTGTAAACCAGCTTCATTCCCACAGGCCTATTCTGGTCCCTCTACTGCCTCTTTTAATCATGACCCGGGCTATCACTTCAGAAGATGAAATGCTATGAGCAAATATTCTGTGAAATAGCCAAAAAGCAATAAAACACATAGTGATAATTTGATAGCCCATTTTATTTTCAGAACAAATAATTCATGTTCTGCTTACTGATGCACACAGGCTCATCCTACAGTTGCATGTTCAAGTCTCTAATAATCTCCTATTTATGTAAGTCAAAAGCTGCATGTTCATCCAATAGTGAGCTTTAAAATAAATTACTTTAATTTTCAACATGAAAATATGAGCAAACTAATGCATATGCGAAGAAACCACTGTTGAAAACTGTTCAGACAGATACTATAATAAAATGTAATTTTGCTTCATCTTGGAGTAGTGTAGAACCTTTTATTATACTCATAACACTGAGCAAATTGCTCATAATTACTTATGAAGAGAAGAAAGGAAAAAGCAGATCCAGCAAGTCCCTTAACAATCTTAACCTTCAGCCCCAGGGCTGGATTCATATGCTGGGAGCAACCAAGCCTGTCAGAGATAGTATAGCAAAGCAAAGCAACAGCAAATCCTTGTGAAACAGAAGAAATACAGAGAAATACATGGGAAAAGAAAGAACCAGAAAAGCAACAACTCAACATTTTCCCTGGAATTTTTAATACCATAGTGTTTCATTCAGATTGCTAACCCCCTCTTCCTTTGGTTCAAAGGAGATAACAGTTACCTACAAAATAAAGCACTATATAGTGTGGAGCTTAAAATAATGGTTTACCAATTCAAAATCACAAAGCCCTGAACGGTTTGGGACCTGCCTACCTTCATGACCACATTTCTTCTATGAACCTAAACGATCTCTTCGATCTTCTGGAGAGGCCCTTCTCTCGCTCCCACCCCCGTCACAAGTGCAACTTGTGGGGATGAGGGAGAGGGCCTTCTCTGTGGTAGCCCCTCAGCTCTGGAACTCACTCCCCAGAGAAATTAGGCAAGCACCCACCCTGGCAGTCTTCAGGAAGAGCCTAAAAATCTGGCTGTTCCGGTGTGCCTTCAATGAATGAACAATAATCCCTGGCCTAGACCAAATCCGGCATAAAATACCCTCGGACGCACTTTATCTCAGCCTCTAGTGCAATGAAACATCATTATTTTGTCCCACCTGAACATCCTTCTAGATATATTACACTACTTATCTCAACTAGAGTTTTTAAACATTTTAATCTTTACAACCGGCCCTGCCCATCGTGATCAACTATTGTCATTTTGTTTTGTATTGTGTGCTTATCGCTTTTATTTTTAAAATCTTTATTATATTTTACTGATGTATTGTTTTATGTTGTATATTTGCTTTGATGTAAGTGGTGGGCTTAGCCTCATGTAAACCACCCTGAGTCCCCTTGGGGCAGTGGGGTATAAATAAAGGATTATTGTTGTTGTTGTTGTTGTTTGAAACACAACAAGATGAGTCCACATCTTGTATTGGATCACACATCGGACACTTCCCAAGTGTCTAGGACTGTGTGATGTATCGGCGAATAATGCGTACAGATCCCAATAAAGTGGCCTTCTGCAGCTGGCAGATGGTAATTTTGTCAGCGCTGATTGTGTTTCAGTGCAGGCCAAGGTCTTTAGGCACTGCACCCAGTGTGCCGATCACCACTTTGACTGGCTTGTGCCAGAATCTTTGCAGTTCGATCTTTAAATCCTCATATCGTGTCAGCTTTTCCAGTTGTTTCTCTTTAATCCTGCTGTCACCTGGGATTGCAACATTGACAATGTATACTTTGTTTTTTAACATGATCGTGAGGTCAGGAGTATTGTGCTCCAAAACTCTGTCTGTCTGAATTCAGAAGTCCCAGAGTAGCTTGAAGTGTTCCTTCTCTGTAACTTTTTACAGCTGGTGATCCCACCAGTTCTTTGTTTCCTGTTAATGGTATTTGTGGCACAAGTTCCAATGAATCATCTAAGCAATGGTGTTATGTCTCTTCTTGTAGTCTGTCTGTACGATCTTGCAGCAGCAGAGGATGTCATCTATTGTTTTATCTGCTTCCTTGCAGAGTCTACTTATTATTATTATTATTATTATTATTATTATTATTATTATTATTATTATATGGTTAGTCTTGTAGTCTGAAATAAAAACAAGCGAGTCCCCAAATTCACTCATATGGAGACATTTTTATGTGTTATGCTTTCATCAAATAGATCTTAAAGGAAGAGTGGGCTATTTAGTAAGGCAGTCAAAACCTAAATAACACACTTCTAGTACACACTTCTAACCCAAGCTTCCTTTCCCCATTTACATGACATTAGGGATGCAATGCTTTGCTAGTTTTTGAGGAGGCAATGCATAATTTTAACTATCTACACCCCACTGTCAGAAACAGCACACTTGTTGCAGTTTGGGGTTCATTTTGTGCAAGTTCTAGCTCCTAAGAACAAGAAACAATGTATTATATGGCATTTGACACTGGAGATGCATGCCACATTTCCATCTGCATATAAATAAATACACATTTGGTAGCCAGAAATATAAAACACTTAAATAGTACTGAAGAAATAAAGAAATTAAATCAAACCCACACTAAAAACCAAGCAAGACATGGTTCTTTCTGAGTAGTGGAATAGTGACAGGTTTCTATCAGGGCAAATAAATGCATTGGCACAGATGAGAAAATGTTCACTAGATAGAGCTATATTAGTAGAATATATTATACTGTTGTAATTAATACAAAATTAGATGTCATTTTGAGATGTCAGTCAATTTTCTTTTTGGGAGGGGATATGAAGAGTTAACATAATTCATCCTGTGAATTTCAGTAAATGTTTCTTTCAGTTCTGTTTGGGTGGGACATATAGGAATTGGGTGATGGAAAGAAACAAATATCTAAAGTTGATAGGTTTATGACCCCTAGACAAATGAGTTTGGGGATTAAAAAAGGAAGGATTTTTAATCATCAAATTCATACAAAAATGTACAGAACAAACTCCTATTGAATCCTGGGTTAATCCCCAGCGAGGCACATCACTAGACAAAATAATCTCTCTAGGGCACTACTGCCAAGGGGAATTGGGTGCAATATTAAAAGAAGTAATCAAACTGAAGATCATTTTAGGACACGACTGTTTGCGTGCTCTGTAAAAAGGTTGGTGAGACAAGATATTAATATATGTTCTATAATATATCGATGTTTACTGGTATTCTGAAGGTGAGATTTAAAAATAGATTTTTTTTTGTATCAAAAGTGTGCCCAATACCAGTGCTCTCCATCTGTCTGTCTAAACCAGTACTCTGCATCAGTATTGACTGACAATGGTCTTTGGAAGACCTTCAGACCATCTACACTATTGATATGATGCAGTTTTACACTGCTTTATTGTTATGGCTCCATGCTATGTAATTCTGGAATGTATTGCTTGGTGAGCTACCATAACTCTTTGGCAAAGAAGACTAAAGACCTTGTAAAACTACAAATCCCATTGTTCCTTAGCCTTCAGCCATGGCACTTAAAATGGTGTCAAACTGCATTAATTCTACAGAGTAGATGCACCCTTTGATATTCTTCACATGATGTACTACCTCATCATTGAATACGCCAATGACTGAATGCTAGAGATGCCAGGGAGTGAATCGAGGACCTTGTGAATGTAAAACATGTAATCTGACATTGAATGATGATCCTCTTTCATTGGTTACAATCCCTTGGAGCAGAGGGAGTATGTCTCTGTGTTTCAGTTACTACGGAGACATATTCTCTGTAGTAACTGAAGGGAAGGTTGATTGAAGGGAAGGGTACTGTTGAATTCATATCTAACTGTGGGCTTCTCCTTGGCATTTGGCTACCTAGCTTCTATGAGAAACAAGATGCTGGACTTTATTGTTCTTATTTTCCTAAACATTCAGAAGTAATTTATTGAATAGTATAGATGCTAATGGCAGAGCAATCTGTAAAAAACAAGTTTGGTACACCAGAAAGAAACCATGCAAGTTACATTACTTAAAGATTCAGTTTGTTATCACCATAATCAGAGTAAATATATATGATTCTGCTTTGCTTTGCTTTCTATTATGAAAGATTTGAGATGTACCTTATCTATGTAACTACTCTTAAAATGTTAAAGCCTGAGAATGAGAAAATAATAAAAAAGAATTCAGAGTTATTTAAATATTTGTTATTTATAATATTTACTTTGCAAGTTACATTGCTGGACAAACTGATTCAGAAAAGAGATTAAAGAAACAGTCCTAGAAATGTGCCATCCTGCACTTACTTTGGTTTATAATTTAATTGTGCCACCCTCTATAATCACAGCAGAATACGTCTATAGCTCTATAGCAGGGGAGGGGGAAAGAAATTGCATGCTAATCCTGATTTATAGTATTAAAAATGGGAATAAATCCCCTTTTTGTTGAATACAGAGTAGTTGGAGATGAGAGCCCAAAGGAATATTTGATTCCTCCAGTTTTATGCAATGAAGCAGATTTGAACTGTACTTAACAAGCAAAGTTGCATTTAAATTGCTTTTGGGGGGAAATCATTTTGATCTCTTTATTATATTTAACATAATGTGTTCAGAAATGAAATGTTTTAAGAACATAAAGTTCAACTCAGAAGGCTATGATTTCTGCTGCCCAAGACACATGACTAATATGCATCATTTAAGACTGGAGGCAAATATATGCTGAGATTCCATCTACTGTAACATACAGTAGTTATGTTCTGTAATATCAGTATTGTCAGCAATTTCTGCTCTGTCTTGTGATTATCTAAGCAGAAAGTGTCTGCAAGCAGCACTGCTTCAGAAATATTTCTGACATTCCCACTTTTATACTTGATGCCTATGCTATTTTAAATTTTGTTGTTAGAGGCTGTCAAATCAGCTTCAATATATGGTGACCATATGAATGAGAGATCTCCAAATTATACTATCATCAATTGCCCTGCTTGGGTCTTGCAGATTCAGGGCTATAGTTTGGTTGATTGAGGTCACTTCTTCACTGTCATATAAAATCCAGATTATCTGCTTTGAATTTGATTATATGGAAGTGTAGATTCATTATTATTTTATTTTATTTATTTATTTACTATGCCCCTCTCAGCACGGAGGCGACTCGAGGTGGTTTACATTTGGCAATCAATGCCCCACAAGATAAAATACAGTCAAAAACAATTACATATAGTATAAACCATATATAAACAATAACAATAAACAATTAAAATCATAAAATACAGTTCTCAGCATCTCATCATTAAAATCATTTTCCATCACATCCTCCTGTCATTCCATGAGTTTCAATTAATAAGTTATACTGCGTCTGCAAATGCCTGCTCGAACAGCCAGGTCTTAACTCTCTTTCGAAATGTCAGGAGGGAGGGGGCTGATCTAATGTCCCTAGGGAGGGCGTTCCATAGCCGGGGGACCACCACTGAGAAAGCCCTGTCTCTCGTTCCACTGTATTAATGTATTTGTTTAATTACTACATTTATATCCCACCCATCTCACTCCAAAGGGGACTCAGAGTGGCGTTGCAAGTGGGCAACAATTTGATGCTGTATGGCATATATAGACAATAAAATAAACATATACATTAAAATCAAGAACTTAAAAACATATCAACATTAAAACCAATTATTAAAAATCATGCAGTCCAAACTCATAATCCAAGGCAGTTCCAGTTATCATTGCACTAATCCATATTAATTTATTGCACTAAAAATCATTGTCTGAAAGTTTGGTCCCATAACCACATTTTTACTTTTTTTTCCTGAAGATCAGGAGGGAGTGGGCAGATCTAATTTTGTTCCACAGCTGAGGGAGCACCACTGAGAAGGCCCTGTCTCTCATCCCCACCAGTCACACCTGTGAAGAAGGAGGGACCGAGAGCAGGGCGTCCCCAGAAGCTAATAACCTCTGAGGTGGATCATAGAGGGAGATGCATTTGGACATGTAAGCTGGGCCAGAACCATTTAGGGCTTTATAGGCTAAAGCAAACACTTTGAATTGTGCTCGGTAGCCAACTGGCAGCTAGTTGAGCTGAAGTAACAGGGAGGTTATATTCGCTCTGTACTCCGCTCATCTCATCCAATTCAAAGCAGATTATCTGGATTATCTACCTCGATAATATGGTTTATAAGGCAGAGGATGGAGGGCAGACCAGACTCTGTACCCGATTATTTTCATCAGTGCCTCAAGGCCGTTACTGGATGGCTGCATGCCAGCAGGTTGAGGGTGAATCCAGCAAAGACGGAGATCCTATGGCTGGGTCAACCGGGCAGTGGGGACAACCAGTTGCCTACCCTGGATGGTGAGGAACTACACCCGTCATCATTGGTAAACAGTCTGGGAGTCCTTTTGGACCCTCTGCTGATGATGGAGGCCCAGGTCTCCACTGTTAGCAGAACTGCCTTTTTTCATCTGTGGCAGGCTAGACGGCTAGCCCCCTACCTGTCCAGGGATGACCTAGCTATGGTGATCCAGGCCACAGTCATCTCAAGACTGGACTACTGTAACGTCCTCTACATTGGCCTTCCTCTGTCGGTGATCCGGAAGCTCAAGTTGGTACAAAATGCAGCTGCTCGGCTTCTTGCGGGGATTCCAATGAGATGCCACATAACACCAATCTTACTACAGCTGCATTGGTTACCAATTGCGCACCGGATCAGTTTCAAAGTGATGGTACTTACCTTTAAGGCCTTGCATGGTCTGGGGCCAATGTACTTGAGGGACCGCCTCACCCTCTAACAACCCCAGAGATCCCTCCATTCTGAGGACCAAGATCTATTGGAAATTCCCAGTGTCAAGACCTTGTGTCTAACAGCAACCAGACGCAGAGCTTTTACAGCAGTGGCACCATCACTCTGGAATACTCTGATCTTTCATCAGGCCATATCATTTGTTGCAATATTTAGGGTTGGATTTCTTGGATGCAAAACCATTTGTTCCCCAAAGAACAGGAACATACTAGTATGGAGCTAAAGAAGTTGCATTCCTTCCCATTGAAACAAGAGGAAGAAAAATAAAAAGACAAAGGCCTGACTAGATTGTTTGTAACTCAGGGGCTGCCTATACTGCGTATGCATTCTTTGCATTCTTTGCCCTCTTTTTTCACATCGTAAGTATATTGTCAGAAATGAAGTCGTTATATCTTGCCTGAAAAAGTGATTTTCCTTCATTTGAAATTATGTTTCATTAAACCTGATGTCAAGCAGTAATCCAGCTTGTTAAAAATGAAGGATGCAAAGAATGTTAAATTTGAATTGTGAATAACAAGAAACCACTGGCTAAAGAGAATATATGCTAAAAGCCAATGTAGCAAATGAACAGCACTTTTTCCAAGTTTGTCCTGGAACTAAGAAGAAGCCAGTTAATCACTGAAGATATATAAAAGTACATACTAAGAGCAAAATATTTTGGTTTCTACTTTCTTTAGAGATTGTTGATGAAAACATCTATTTTGCACCTCCCAAAAAAATTGTGGGACAAAATATGCCTTTCTTTAAACTGTCACACGTGTGGGAAAAACGTTTGATGCTCACTTTGACTAGTGATTTGAAAGAAATTGTTTATAAGATGATGTACAGATGATGTGGAAGATTAATAAGAAAAGAAGGTTCAGTAAATGGAAAACCATCCTTGATCTAGGACTTGATCCTGAATATGCTGACTCAGCTTGTTCTACAGAGCTTGACTGCTTTACTTGCCAGGGAAAGGAGAGCAAAGTGGGCAAGTGAGTTTCTCTCTGAAGGGATGTGTTCATGGAGAAGATTCTTTCCCATGCCTTCACCAGATGAGGTAATCATCTGCATCTAAGAGGCCAAGGGCTTTGCAGGTCATAACTAGCACTTTGAGATATTATTATTATTATTTATTATTTGATGCACTTATTAACCGCCATTCTCAGCCCTTACGGGCGACTCATGGCGGTGTACAGTACACATAAAAAGACAGTTACAAAGGCCAGTATCAACAACATATAACTATACGACAAATACAAACTACATAAAAATCCGCTTCGTCTCTTAGTAGAATCATAGCCAGTCTCATCTTCCTTATACCATTCCAGTTCTCATTACCGTAATGTTGTTGCTTAGCACTTAATTAAATGCCCTCTCGAACAGCCAGGTCTTAAGGCTTTTTCGAAAGGACATGAGGGAGGGCGCCTGTCTGATGTGTGCCGGGAGAGTGTTCCACAGCCGGGGGGCCACCACCGGAAATGCCTGGAAATGGACATTAATAATCTACTTATGTCAGTAACTGATGAGTGTCTGGGATTTATGGGATGCTTAATCTGGCAGCCCCACTTTGGATTTGTATCCAGACTAATTTGCCTAAGGGTGCCCCCTTCTCAGTTGTGGGCACTGAGCTATCACAAAATGGAGGATTTCTGCACATTAAAAACAATTTGCTTCATAGAACATTCCATGCATGGAAAAATGGTATCATATGCTAGAACTACAGTATAGATTTCCAGATCAATGCAGATTTATAGACCTGTGCTGAAATGATGTGTCTCTGTATTCACCAATTGAATTCAGAGTTATATAGAAATAGCACATAAATTATCAGCAATTTTCTTTAATATGATGACTGCTAACTGGATGGTGATAATTGGTGAGGCAAAAGCAATTTTCCCAACATTTTCGCAGCAAAAGTATTATTTGCTGTAATGGATAATAAATACTGCATGGTTACTCTAGGGTAATATTAACCTGACAGATTTGCAGTAACAGCATTTTCATTACAAATGTGTCAACACTTATTTCTTACAAGAGATGTCAACAACAGACAACAATAAATATCTATTTTTAGCACCCCACAGGTGGTTAGCTGTGTAGCCGTTTCTCAACGTAACCCTGTAAGAAGTTAGTACCTATATTTTAAAATGAAACCTCAGATATGCTCATGATTATTTATTATCTAAGGAATAAGAATAACATTATTTTATAGTTGCCCCTTTAGAACTTGTAGATTATATAACATTTTATGAGCAAATTCCCACTACTTCATTAGATGAAATGGACAGTAGCCCACAAAAGCTTTTACTAAATCGGTATCTCCTTAAGTTTAGTAGAGTCTTATTTCTTTGGCAACATGATTTTTTTTATAAAAAGCTGTCCATAAAAATATGCAGCTGGTGAGAAGAGTATTTCTCCAAATGTTTGCAGTTCTAAGTATAATTTCTCTCAAAAAGTACCTTACTAACCATTGTTTAAACATATTTTGACAGGATTTTTGAGCTGAGGACAACACTGTAACAGAAAACCCAATTCCAGTTTTCAAATTATATCAGAATATGTCAAGTGAATATCAGATCAGATTCCTCCAGGATCTTCGGGGAAAGCATTCTCACTCATTTCTGCTTCAAGAACAAACTCATTGGGTCAACAGAAAGATACACAGAAGACATCAGAAAATCCCTTATAATAATTACTTTTATTGTCCTTAGTGTGATTTAATTATTTTCAAGTATGATTGCGCATTTCTGTGGTTCTAAAAATAAATAGCAGGGGGAAAACTCTTAATGTGTGAACAGAGTAAGCAGAACAGTCCATGCCACCCAGTTTTCTCTGCACTTATCTGGATCATGCTGTTGTCACTGTAGCTGACTGTGCTCACAGAGCTCCAAAGAGCTCCTAGCTATCCTTGGGCACCTTTATTAATGTAAACCAAAGCAACCACATGACTCCTGAGACTGGAAAGCAAAGGGTAATCCCCCTCTTCTCTCTGAATTGCAGATTAGAGTAAAACAGAATACACTACAACAGCAGTAGTTCCATGCTTTGTTGCTATGTGCTTTCTAGTTAATTCCAGCTTCTGGTGACCCTCAAAGAGTTTTCTTGGCAAGATTTATTCAAAGCACACCTTCCTTACATGCTGAGAAAGTATGACTTGCCAAAGATCACCCAATGGGTCCCATGGCTTAGCAGGGATTCAAACACTGGTCCTTCAGAATCTTGATCCAAGTCTCATACCACTGTACCATGCTAATAAAAAAATCCTCCCCTGTTATTTCTGAAAAAATTCCCACTGCACTGAAAGATTAGACTGCATGTTCAGAAGGCTGTTTGTCTCAGCTGCCATATAAACTTGTTATAATTTTATGTGACTTGTTTTATACTTTTGTTATATGTGCATCCTTGAGTGCCTTGTAAGCCACCCTGAGCCCCTTTGATATTACTATTATTTTCCAGATCATGTGGGATCTAATACAACTTATTTGTTTTCCAGATAGGAAACGTAGTGAATACATATATCTAATTAGATTATTGGTTTAGTATTGAGTCATACTTTTCTTTTATTCCTCCTATGAAATGTTGTTTGATAAACCTGCTATTGCCCACCCGTAAGGAAATAATGAGACAAGACAACTGTGTTAGGATAATTACAGGCAACTTTTATTGATTGTTACCTATTTAACTTTCTCCATGAACTGCAACAAATGAGGAACCTTTTTACATAAGCTAAAATTCAGTTGAGGTGGCAGGTGTTTTCACTCTTTTGTCATGGAGTCTGCTGGCTCCCATTAAACAACAGCAAAGACTCTGGGGTTGTTCCATTGCAAAAGTGCAAAAAAATTAAAAAAAACCCTCTGCCACCACTGAAAAATTGCTGGTGGTGCATAACAGGGAACTTCCCATCTTTCTATAAGGAAAGATGGGTTGAGCCAGCTTACCGAGGCTCCCCTGTGTGATGAGGTAGTGGGGAAGCTGAGATGGTGTGGGGCATGAGGCGACAGATTCCCATATCCCCTGGGCAGGCACTTCCGGTTTCTCCATGATCCACACCTATACTCGGAGATTCCAGTGGCACATGTGAAGAGGTCCAAAGTAGGGGTTGAACTTGATGTTACATTAAGTGAAGCAGTGACCATCCCTGACATACTTCTTAGCTAATTTGGGCAAAATACCTGAATTCACCCAACCATAACTCCACTTGAGTCGTATTCAGTGCAACTCCATAGGGAAGCTGCATAGAGTATTCTAACCCCAAGTCTCGAAACTTCATTGAGATTAGAATTCCCCCACAGCTCCAAGGCCATTTCTTGGTTGACTGAACACACAGGTGTGGTTTTCCATTCCTGGCCTTCACTAAAATTGCATTCTGATTTCTCACATAGTAACCTATTTATTACCCAGAACCTCAACAGTGTAGGTAGATGAAAGAGTCCTATTAAAGGGGGGGGGATCCTACTTGGCTCCACGGTGACCCCTTGGTACACTGTTTTAGGATGGGAAGGGTAGATGAATGTTCTCATCTCCAATACTGGAGCTAAAGTGGGTGGTGCTCCGCTCCACACCCTGCTGCTAGTCTGGGCAGGGACCACTTTCTTTTAACTTCTAGCCTTAATTTCCTGGGTGGAGGACAAATGGCTTTCCCTTCCCAGCCTTGCAGTAAGGGGAACCCAAATCTTCATTTTTATTCAAGACAATGACTGATACTTTGCTATTGTAGACACTACTGCTCTTAACTGCATGTTTTTATTATTTTATTCTGCTACTATCATAGCAAATGGTATGCAAAAGAACAAAACCATTTTAACAATGTTTATAAGCAACAACTGAGGTGAAGGAGGAGAAATAAATCTCCTGTTTGCAATAGGTTGGCCTTAGTGATTGTCCGAGTATGCTTTATCACACATCCACCTTGATACTACTGAATTATTACTTTTAAAAACAAGACTGGTCAAAAATGCAATATAGAAATCCTTCATGTTTGCTGCAAGAACACTTCTTTAGGGCTATCTATAGTCATCTTTTGTTTGATAGTACTGGAGGACATACAGATTAACAGAGAAGTGTTTTTCTCTAGGAATCTCTACGTTCTGCAGCATGATTCTATGATCAATTTCTGGCAGAGTGGAGTACCTAGAAATTCATATAGAGAACAGTCTGATAAATAATCAAATCTACTAATAATCAAATATGGGGAGGGGCACTGTAAACTTTTGCCAAGTTCCAATTACATCAACAATAACCACACAGAGACATTTCGGCTGGCTTGTACCAGAGAAGTTCTTCACAAGTTGTTGTTTTGAAAAGTTTACTTTTTGCAGTGCAGCAAAAAAGCAAAAATGCCAACCTATTGTCCCCAAGGCACAAGTTAATTAAATGAGAAGATAATACAGACACATTTTTCAATATTCTTGCCAATACATTGTTGGCTTTATTTCTTTATTGAGCTATTTGTGTAAATCAGATTGTGTATTTGGATTTAATTTGTCACCTACCTTTGTGGAAATTGGCAAGTGCAATTAAGAGAGATATTAAAGAATGCTGGAACCCAGATTTCTAATTTCTACCACTCATTTTAAAAAGTCATGAATAATAACATTATTCTGCTATTTGGAATTGGAGACAAGCTCCCATATGACTGAATACTACCATTGTAATATATAGTATGCTGAGATTACACACAGTTCTCCATCTTTAGAAGAGGAAGACAGAATTGGGAAAAGAAAACCAGATAAAGATAATTTGGAAAAAATAGTTCCAACTAGAGGAGACCTATCAATGAATGGTTGAATGGTAAATTAACCCCATTGATTCAACATGTCTACTTTGAGTATTCAGGCCCATATTTGTGACATTCCAATTAATACCAGAACAGCAATAACAAAACATTGAGATGGAAAAGAGCACAAAAGAAAAAAGTACTTCAGAAAAAAGAGTCTAGTCTAGTAGAAAATTTCAGGCATGCTTTTGTCATACTATAACTATATTATAGATGTCTGTGTTTAGACTTTAGATGAAGTCACTTTAATCCAGTAACAAGGCTTCCTCATTAATACAGATTAGTGTCCTGGATGTGTATTCATTTGTAGTTCCTAGCTTGACTTTCAATTTTTCCAGTTTCTAAAATGCAAAAATCCTTACAAACATTTGGATGTATTTAATATTAACTCCTCTTTTCCTGAAAAATAGTTTGTAAGCTGGAAAGCAGCTATGCTCATTTTAGTATCATGCAGCCCAGTGTGTTTAACAGAGCTCACTTTCATGTAAGGTTGCATAGACTTGAAACTCCTACCAAGTGAACTGTCCTGAAGAGCCAAAATTTGGAAAAGTTTTTTTTTTAAATACAACTCCCAGAATCCATTAGCCAGGATAGACACTGATTATGCTAGGTAGAGAACTTTCAGAGCACTGAGAGGATATCAGTGGTTTGTGGATGAGGGAAACTTACCTGAAGATCAAGAGATACATGGAAGTTGAGGTTGAGTTTAACATTTAATTTACATTTTACATGGGGTAAACTAATCTAAGAGTAAATCCAAATAAGAGGTCACCCACAAAAACTCTTCCCTGACCAATTCAGGAAAGGAACCATTGACCCTCCATGGAGACCCAAGTCTGAAGTAGATATAGTGATTGTGTGTTTATCACCCTTCTCTGGCTGATCGCTCGTGTGTGTGTGTGTGTGTGTGTGTGTGTGAAGCATTTGTGTCACGGTGTCTTTGTCTGCATGTGAGAGTGTACCTGACCCAAGTTACAACTCTGTTGGGGATAATGATAGGCTTGAAGGCTTTGATCTCTCTTTATTAGAATTATGCATCTTCTATTTCTATGCATCCACCACGCTAAAACAGTGGATGTAGTTCTTAATGTGACATGCTGCATTATCACAGGGTGTCTGCACCCTACACCACTGGAGAAATTACCCTGTTTAGCCGGTATTGCACCACCTGACATCCGCCGGGAAGTAGCAGCCAATAGTGAAAGGACCAAGGCAGTGACATCTCTAGCTCATCCCCTGTCTGGATATCAGCCAGCACGCCAATGACTTAAATCAAGAAATAGTTTTCTAAGATCTACAGAGACACTCGCTGGAACACCTCAGCAAGCAAGAGTCCAAAGTGGCAGGCTCAAACCCAGAACCTCAATCAATGGCTGATACCAAATGAGAGACTCCTCCCTGGGCACACAGAAACTGGGCGACTTGGAAGGCACTGAACAGATGGCACTCTGGCACCACGAGATGCAGAGCCAACCTTAAGAAATGGGGCTACAATGTGGAATCCACAACATGCGAGTGTGGAGAAGAGCAAACCACAGACCACCTGCTGCAATGCAACCTGAGCCCTGCCACATGCACCTTCTTGCAGCAACACCAGAGGCACTCCAAGTGGCCAGCTACTGGTCAAAGGACATTTAATCAACTACCAAGCTTGTAAACTTTGTATTTTGTCTGTTTTTTTGTTTGTTAAAAAATGCAACGCAACTGTTCGGTCTGCTCCTGACGCGATAAATAAAATAAATAAATCTTCTATTTGGAATTGGAGGGGACTTCCCATCAATATCAATGTACCTCCTCTCCTTGAATGAGATATTTTAAAATGTTTTTTTTATATAAAAGACAAACATTATTCAAACCCTCTGTTCTCCAGCATACTTTTTACATGCCTGCAACTCATCATATTAAATTAAAAGCAAATAAATAACATTCACTGCACATGTTCATTACAGAGAAGAAATGTATACTCAATTATTGAATCAGAACGGTTTTGTCAGAAGCTTCCTGCTGTATTTTTAAAGAGCTGTGGGACTATATTCTTTTCCTGCATCACATGCAGAGAGAGAGAGAGAGAGACATTCCTGTTAAGAATTCCTATATTTGGAAACCTAACTGTATTTTTCTTCAATGTACATATTTACTTTGCTTTAACTTTGCTTTAACAATGTGCTTTTCACTGTTGATGGGTATACCACAACCATTGCTTGTCAGGCTAAAGTTTAGATCTTACTGAAAAGTAGGTCAACACCACAGCTTTCTGTGGTTCTATCAAAGGGTGTAGGAACTGCTAGGAAATGTTGTTTTGGATGGCATAATCTTTAATATTTAACAACCTCCTCATACATAAATTGGCACCGAATGTTAGATGATTGCATTCTTTCTGATGTAATCTGCCAGTCTTGTTTTGTTACCTCAAGCAACCCACTTGTATGAAGTGGATTGGCCTTGAAGCCACTGAAGCTATCATGTTGAGCAGTTATGTGAAATGCTTACAGTGCAACATTACAGTTATGTACAATGCTGGAAAGAGGTTTTTTTAAGTTCCCCAGCAACTCCTTCACTACATAAAATTTTACATGAAAACCACAATTAATCCATTTTTAAAAAGGCTCTTTGGAAACCTTAAATATGATATATAATTAATTTGTTTTTATGGTTTTCTGTAAAAAATAGAATGTTCAGATGCTCAAACTGAGAATTCATGGTCAGCAGGATGGCGGCAAGGAGAGACTCCGAGTCACCCCTACCAATAACAATACTTGTGAACAAAATTCAATTCAGTTTAATTTCTTCTTGTGTGGTTATAAAACTACATTTATTCAGCTTAAATCTATTTTGTTGCTAAGTGCCATCAACTTTGACCAACTACTTAATCAGATAGGGGTATTTTGGTATTTCATCTGGAGGATGGAGACCAACGTTGGACATCACATGACATTGTGTGACATCCAGCAGAGGCTCTGCCCACAACCAGGGTGAAAGCATCACCAGATGCTTCCACCCCAAAAAGGGAAGCTTCCTGTGTTGTGCTGGCTCCATGTGATGGGGAAAGTGTTGAGAAGAGGGAGCTGCTTGCGGGGTGACAGGTTGCCCTACTGCTCTCTTTTCTCACAGAAGCCTGGCAAAGTGCTATGCTTCGCCTGGGCTTTCTGATAAGGCCGTTATGGTGACACCATGAAAGTAAAACCTTTCAGTCACACTGTCATCAACAGCTCAGGTTTGGCAGACTCAGAGTCATGACTCCCTAAATCTATCCATCTGGAATGCAGTCTTCCTCTTTCTTACTATCATCTTCCTTACCAAGCATTATTATCTTTTCTAGTGAATCATGCCTTCTCGTGATATGGTCAAAGTTCAACAATCTCAATATAGTCATCTCGACTTCTAGGGAAAATTCAACTTCCATAATCATACCTAGAATACCTCATCATTTTCCTCTCACCGCTTATACCTCCAGAGTACTGGCACATATGTTACATGGAAATAGAAAAAAAATACTACATATTATAGAACTGGTTTGAGGCCACCTTCCATGATCAATATAATCACCTTCCTGGCTCTGTTTCTAATTATCCACACAGCAAAACGGGTTTCTCCCAAGCTGGTTCTAAACTGACTTTTTTGGTCAGTTCAGATGTGCCCGAAGTCCTAGCCTTCCTCTGATTTCTTGACTGCAGTGTCCATTCTCATCAATGATTAAACCATTAGTTCATATATCTTGAACTATTTCAATATCTTTACCATCTACTTTAAAATTATGAAAATCTCTAGTTATTATTTTTCCCCCTTCTGTTCAGCTGTAAACTTGATTTTGTGCTTTCTTTCTTGCCTTTCTTCAGTAATTGCTCCAGGTCTCTGTTATTTTCTGCTAGTAGTGTGATGTCATCTGCATATCTTAAATTGTTAATGGTTCTTCCTTCAATTTTCATGCCTGCTTACTTTGAGTCTAATCCTTATGAAAGAAGTGTTCAATATTCAAATTAAAGAGATAGGCTGATAAAACTACTAATATCAAGTGTAGGTTAGTTTAGGGTTCTTCTTTGACCATCAGGGGATGTCCATACATATAATCACTTCTTGGGTTGCTTTAAGATTTGTGATGGCCTTGCAAAATTCAGTCAGATATTCTCCTGCTTCATTTCTTGACCCTAGGGCAATTTTTCTTTGCTAATTTTGGCATTCCAATGATTACCAAAAATTCCTGTTTCGGTTTATGATCAATGGCCAGGAAAGGAGAGTGGGGGTTGAGGCAAGTAGAAAGGGAACTCAGGTGCTCAGTTTAAACTTTTCAGTTGAATACATCCCTTTGTAGCAGTATATTAGCAAAGCATGTAAAACTTTTTGTGTCTTGTTATATGTGAAAATGTAGAGAAGTCTACAGCAGTGTCTTTCAGCTTCAAGAACAAAGAAGAATGTGGATCATGTGAAGGCTATTCTGAACACGCCCCCACCTCCCAGTGGAGACAAGCAACTTTATAAAATCTTTCCTTGGCTTGGGGTTGTTCAAAGGTGACATAACCTAAATTTCTGTTTTCCATATTTCTATCTCTGGGTATGTTGGTTGTTTGGGGAGCCAGATTGACCTGGGAGAGGAGAGGAGGAATTACTTCGTCCTGTCACCTGTGATCGCCTAATCTCACCCAGCTGATGTTTCTGAAGGCAGAAAGTGATTATGTCACACCTGGAGACCTCAAAGACATGGAAACCAGGAGGGAAAAGTGACATACCCCATCCCTTGGCCACCCAAGCCCACTGAACAAAGGATGGTCATTTAAACAGTTACAGCCAGTTCTGTCTTGGAGCCAGACCAACTATTTATATAAAACTCCATAACTATGATTGTTATGGATCCTGGGGCAAGTTTGATTAACACAGGTCAAGGCCACATTAATGTGGCCTTGCCAGGTTACCCTGGATCAGCTCTGTGAACAGTTTGGCCCCCACCAGGCATGTAGCTGGGGGAGGGGGGTCTTGAGGGGCTTCAGCCCCTCCCCTGAAATTCTCATGGTGGTTCGCGAAAAGGCCTTACTGGTGCATTATTTAAACTTTTATGTTTATTCATATCATGATCTGATCACCATGCTCAATATATCCCATATGCATGGGGGTATTGGGGTAATGATACAAAATGTTTGCTAGGGTAGACCCTCTTTCACTCAGACTCAGCCCCCCCTGAAACTCAGCCCCCCCCCAAAGCCCCTCCCTGAAAAAAACTCAGCCCCCCCAAAACCCCTTCCTGAAAAAAACTCAGCCCCCCCCCCAAAAAAATCGAAATCCTGGCTACGGGCCTGGCCTCCACACAACTGATTCGAGGCTGTTCTCATTAGGTAGCCAGTGTAGATATACCTTAAATGGAAATGAGATCTCAACTGATATTCTATGTACAGGCTGACTCCTGAAGGATGAAGTGTATTAATTTTATTGCCACACAAATAGTATACTTGTTATATTTAACTATCTCTTAAATTTCTGAGGTTTTAAATGGGGGATATATATTCTCTATAAATCTAAAACATTCCACAGTAGGGCATTTTATTAAGCCATAGTGAAATACATTGGCCATTCAGTGACAGTCCTAATACAGGGCAGAGTGAAGTGCCTGGAAAGCTGTTACCTTCTTTGAGCAGCATGAGAGATAATATTAGTAGCCACCCAGTACATTCATCCAGATTTTTTCTGATGTTCCTATTGAAATTACTAAAAATTAAAGCTTCCATGATAATGCACTACAGCGTACCATTCTTCTTTTATAAACTCAGTTTCACCTCCATGCTTTATAAACATGTACACAATCATGCTAAGCAATATTATCTTATTTCAATTTAAAACTATACATTGGGGAAAACAGGCTTAGTGATCAGTACAATGAAGAATATATAACTAATAGAGAAAATCAATATAAAAGTAAGAGAGACAGAGAAAAAGGAATCAATCTAACATGAAAGGTAAAGCAGATTCTATTCTTTATTTTGGGAAAGAAAACAGGCTGATCAGTGGCAGTGTTTCAGGCTGTTAGCTTTGATTTTACATCCTTAAGGCAGGAACTCACATCACCACAGAGGCATATAATTGCAAAGGATTGCTTGGTTGAGTTGACTATAGTTAACTTGTTTCCAATTTTCTTGTCCTTGGGAATAAAAGCAATCTCCTGTTGCATATAATAAAAACACTCTGCACATTGCCCTATGCAGTTTACCTAAGTGGAAATTTCAGAAGGGTTTACTTCGAGGATAAAATTCTTTCATACATCTTTAATGTGAAATTGACAGTGTACAATGGAGAATTACAAGAACATTATTATGATACATGCCTTTCAAACTAGATTAATATCTTTAACACTTTGGATTACTCTGTAGAAAATTAGAATTTGTTGTTGTCGTTTTGTTGACCTTATGAATCAAAGACTTCCAAGTCACTCTATCATTAACAGCCCTGTTCAAGTCTTGCAGATTCGGGGTGAATGACTAATAATAATAATAATAATAATAATAATAATAATAATAATAATTTCATTCTTATATCCCGCCATCATTTTCCCGAAGGGACTCAGGGTAGCTTACATGGGGACCAAGCCCAGCAAAAACACAATAAAATACAGCACAGTTACAATACATTGCATTTCAAGAATTAAACAGTAAAACTGAACAACAGACATCATAAAACCATAAGAACAACAATAACCATCAACCAATAGCCAAGAACAGTGGGTGTGTTCAAATCTAGGAGCACAGGGCAAGAGCTAGTGCAATACAGGCCAGACAATGAGTTAGGGCTAGGGGGGCCTAGTCAATAGGTGAACCGATTAATCAAAGGCATGTTGAAACATCCAAGTTTTCAGGTCTTTATGGAAGGTGGACAGGATGGGCACTAACCTAATCTCCCTGGAGAGAGAGTTCTAGAGCCAGGGGACCACCACCGAGAAGGCCCTCTCCCTCGTCCCCAACAACTGTGCTTGTGATGGAGGTGGGAGCAAGAGAAGGGCCTCCCCAGCAGATTTTAAAGCCTGTGCAGGTTCATAGGGGAAGATGCAATCAGGAAGATAGGCAGGACCTGAACCGTTTAGAGCTTTGTAGGTGATAACCTGCATCTTGAATTGGGAACAGAAATGTATCAATTTCAGAAATGTATTTTTCTGCTATAATTAAATCACAGTGTATATATGTATATATGTAATGATACATGTCCTAGAATAAGAATACAAACTTGGAGCAGCAGTCTTTGCCAAAAAGTCCATAAATAAACAATACTTTAAAAAAATGGAAGAATGGCAGATTGTTACTATTTTGGTGAAATTACACCTAATTTGGAACCACAGCATTTAGGAAGGAATTTGGATATGAAGAATTTTGAATGCATTCTTATAAGAAATAAGCCTAGGTTACACATAATTGACTTTTAAAATATTGACCTAGATCAGTATTGTGGCAGGGAATTAATTTCATTGTAAAACTTCTTATTGTTTTCATTTGCATATAAGAACTACTACTACTACTACTATTATTATTATTATTATTAAACTTTATTTGTACCTTGCTAGCATCTCCCAAAGGACTCGATGCGGCTTACAAAGGCCAAGGCCTCAACACACAAAAGGCAAAAGCTGCACATCGCAAGTGCTGAACCTGACCCAGCACATAGAAGATGGTTTTGAAAGGCAGCAGATCACAGGAGCTGTCTTCATAGACTTGTCAGCAGCCTATGATACTGTGAACCACCGCCTCCTCCTGAGAAAAATGTATAATATCACAAAGGACTACCACCTCACCCGCCTGATAGGAAACCTGCTACAAAACAGGAGCTTTTTTGTTGAGTTCCAGGGCCAGAGAAGCAGATGGCGGAAACAGAAGAACGGCCTGCCTCAGGGGAGCGTGCTTGCTCCATCCATGTTCAACATCTACACAAATGACCAGCCACTGCCAGAAGGGACAGAGAGTTTCATCTATGCTGACGATCGTACCATTACTGCTCAAGCAGGGAGCTTTGAGATGGTAGAACAGAAGCTCTCCGAAGCTCTAGGTGCTCTTACTGCCTATTACAGGGAAAACCATCTGATCCCTAATCCATCTAAAACACAGACATGCACCTTTCACCTTAAGAACAGACAAGCATCCCGAGCTCTGAGGATTACCTGGGAAGGAATCCCACTGGAGCATTGCAGCGCACCCAAATACCTGGGAGTCACTTTGGACCGTGCTCTGACCTACAAGAAGCACTGCCTGAACATCAAACAAAAAGTGGGCGCTAGAAACAACATCATACGAAAGCTGACTGGCACAACCTGGGGATCACAACCAGACACAGTGAAGACATCTGCCCTTGCGCTATGCTACTCTGCTGCTGAGTATGCATGCCCAGTGTGGAACACATCTCATCACACTAAAACAGTGGATGTGGCTCTTAATGAGACATGCCGCATTATCACGGGGTGTCTGCGACCCACACCACTGGAGAAATTACACTGCTTAGCCGGTATTGCACCACCTGACATCCGCCGGGAAGTAGCAGCCAATAGTGAAAGGACCAAGGCAGAGACATCTCCAGCTCATCCCCTGTTTGGGTATCAGCCAGCACGTCAACGACTTAAATCAAGACATAGTTTTCTTAGAACTACAGAGACACTCGCTGGAACACCTCAGCAAGCGAGAGTCCAAAAGTGGCAGGCCCAAACCCAGCACCTCAATTCATGGGTGATACCAGATGAGAGACTCCCCCCTGGGCACTCAGAAGACTGGGCGACTTGGAAGGCGCTGAACAGATTGCGCTCTGGCACCACGAGATGCAGAGCCAATCTTAAGAAATGGGGCTACAGGGTGGAATCCTCGGCATGCGAGTGCGGAGAAGAACAAACCACTGACCACCTGCTGCAATGCACCCTGAGCCCTGCCACATGCACGATGGAGGACCTTCTTGCGGCAACCCCAGAGGCACTCCAAGTGGCCAGATACTGGTCAAAGGACATTTAACCAAATACCAAATTTACAAAATCTGTGTGGTTTTTTTTCTTTTTTTTCTTTTTCATTTCAATCTCTGTGTTTGTTTTGCTCTGTTAGAATTGTAAAACAATGGTTGCTGATGACACGATAAATAAATAAATAACACACAATACAACAATACAAAACCTAAGGCAAATTAAAAACAATTAAAGCAATCTAAACAACAAGCAATAACTACAAATTCATTTTTAAAGAAAATATTGTGTGTGTGTGAAAGGTACTTGACAAATATTAATGAGCTAGTTGGCAGTGGATTAATTTAACACTTTAAATATTTTGAATATGAAAGAACAAAATATTTTGCCCTGAATATAGGTCTGATCAAAATAAATCAAATGCCCCACCATTTTTCTGCAGGAATTATGAGCTAGCAGTCTCTGAACTGGAGAAGTAGCATGAGATTTGTCTCTTTAATATCCAAGCCTAAGTCTATGTATAATAAAGAAGATAAGACTGTCTTAATGAAGAAAAGATTGTACAAATATGCATCAATAAGCAAAGAGTTTATTGTGTAAAGCAACAAACCATATCAAATAATTATGAAACAAATCTTCCCTGAGCTCTTTTAAAAAAATAAAAGGTAGCTGAGAGGTTGGAAGTTTTTAAGAGATGAACTACACTGAAAATGAGTTGTTCTAGTCTAAAATCTAGTTAGGGGGTGCCTTGGTTTTATATGCTTTTATGATGTTAACATAAATGGTTTTTTAATATTAATGATGCTTAATACTGTTTTACTATTTGCATATTTGTATTTCTAAGTTGTATTGTAATGCTTTTAATTGTGAGCCGCTTTGAGTCTCCATATAGAGGGGAAAAGCGGGATATAAATAAACATAATAAACATAATAAACATAATAATAATAATAACAACAACAACAACAACAACAACAGCGATCCCTCTTTAAGCAGAATACAAGTTGTAGCTACATTGCATCATCAATAATCTTTTCAAGAGCTTATCCTACAAGAGAGGTTACACTTCATGCTCCAGAATATCCATAAACTGATCAGGGCACTATATTGCATAACTTAATTTACATCTGAAAATGAATCCCATAATTTCACAGACTTAATGGCTTGGGAAATTAGTATGGTGAGCAATAATTTGGTGCTGACCTTTCCCAAGCTACCTGTTGTTTCAATTGGTTTAGCTAGCACTAACTTTAATTGAATTTGTCAGCAATGATAAATATGTCTTCTAAGAGATGCTGCTTTAACATTTTATAATTATTGTTATTATCCCTGATATATATTTAGCAAAGTAAGGAAACAGTGGGAGGTTAACAAAATGGCACACCCTGACACAAAGTCAAAACACGATGCAGAGGAAGTATTGTGGGTCATGAAAATATCTTCTTCACTTTTGGAATAAAGGAGACAGCCACACATTTGCCATTGTGCAACTTGCAACTTGCAACTACCGGGAAACCATAGTAGGAATGTTTGTAGAAAGTCAAATTCAGAACATGTCATTTCAGAAAATGGCCATTCAGACACAGATCAAAACAGCTGAAGAAGGCATAGATAAACCTTTTGTTTGTTTATTAAAGCTTCACCAAAACTCATTTGCGAAGAAAGATGGGATCTAAATAAAAATACATCATAATCATGTGGAAACGGTTGTGTGTGTATCTCTTCTGTATCAGGAAAAAAGAATATACTTGGTGGTATCAAATACTTACCTTCTTACATTATTAGGAAGGTAATACCCATATTTACTCAAATCTAATGCTCACCTTTTTTGGCTAAACTACTTTCCCAAAATTGGGGTTCACATTAGATTAGTGTCATACAGTAATCTTAGTGCTGAGCCAAAGCAAAAGGGGAAGGTGTTGCAGAAGCTGCACCGGGAGCTCCTCTTTGAGGCACATCATTATTTTCTAATTAAATGGCCATGGTTCAATGCTATGTAATCCTGGGATTTGTAGTTTGGTGAGGCACCAGTGTTCTTTGGCAGAGAAGGCTCAAAACTTTGTCAAACTACAGCCCCCAGGATTCCAAACCATACCATTGAACCAAGGCAATCAAAGTGGATTCATTCTACAGCATAGATGCATCCCAACCATAGTTGGAAGCTTTGGTGTTCTAACACAATAATTTATAATGAAGGAATTCTAAGCAGGTAGCAATAGTAATGTGTACTTTTTTTTGGCCAAATTACGAAAAACACACTTTTTGCCACCGTGCATTACATTTGGCCACAAATACATTTTTTGGTTTGTCACATTAGACTTGAGGAAATAATATGGCTACTTATTGAATATGTCAAAATAAAAGGAACAGAAACATTTTGTCTCTTAAAAACCATACTACTCTCTGATAGCCAGCACGCATAGGAATTGGTAGATGCTGGATCAGTATAGTTTCTTCTTGCTTTAGAATTAGCATTAAAATAGATTGAATACTATCCATACCATAAACTCTGTATTGGCTTGACATTACTATTGAAATACACTTATTGAAAGCTAATTTAGAGGAACTTTATGTAACACAGCTTTACTGTATTACAAAAAATATTCAAAACTTTGTGAACACAGTATGCAATTTTACTTAATTTTGCCAGTTGCTTGAGAGTTCCAGTTAACTGGAAGTCTACAGTACATGAGGAAAATCCCAAGCTTGCAAATTTTAAAAATTCTAATAAAAGAGCAGGATTCAGGAATCCAATTTGAGATTTTTTTTCACCAACAACCAAATTCGACAACACAACCGCTGTGCATTGAATTTTTTTATTTATGCATTCCATAGCAGCTACACTTTTATTACTGTAGAGTCTCTGTTGGGACCACAGGATCTTTCAAAGGTGGCTTGAAGCATATCAAACCAAACCTACCCCATACTATGGTCTATTTATATGGAGCCTATAAAGGTCCAAATTTAACCAGGGCCATAACCTATTGGGGCCTACACGTTGTTGTTGTTGTTGTTGTTGTTGTTGTTGTTACTATTATTTTCGGCTTTTGCTCTAATAAAGAGACTCAGTGGTGTTCAGTGCTAAAAACATTACAATACAAGGAACTTCTATGCTCCATATGTATTCCTTGGGGTCTGTGAGGCCATGTGGGAATTTGAGACCATTCCTGTTTGCATCTACTTAATCTAACATCATTTTTCATTGCAGAGGGTTCTGAAGAGGAAGAGGAAGAGGAAAGGACTTGTTAAAAACTGGAAATGGAAGGAACTGAACAAATGTCCTTGATCTTCGCAAGCAGCCTGCCCACTCTCACGTTTATATCTAAGAACTATTCTTCCTTGATTCTAAACAAGCAGAGAGGCAAAGGAAAATCTTTGTAGCATTGATTACTGTATTTCAGCATCAGTCCATCTCAAATTTGACTGAATATCATGTTGGAAAGAAGAAAGATGCAAATTAGTACTATACTTAACTGAATAAGTTTTTTGACCCTAAGTTTCAGGACAGGATTCCCTAATCTGGCAGTGTCTAGATATAGCGCACCACAAATTCTATCACGAGAGCCATAAAATTCTTGCAGATGCAAGCCAATGAATTTGGAAAGTAATTGAATACTGTAAATGCATATACTGATCTCATCAGATCTTGGAAGCTAAGCTGGACCAGTTCTGTTTAGTGCTTGATAGATGGGAAATGACCAATGAATACCAAGTGATCTAGGCTCTATTGCAGAAGAAGGAACTGGCAAAACCATCCCCGAGTATTTCTTGCCTGAGAAAAGCCTATGAAATTCAGTTGAAGTCAAGTGAAAATTTCAAGGCACATATCTCTGCAAAGACAGGATAAAGCAACTTAATTTTTTTAAAAAAACCTCCAACCCAGAGGTATTCAGGAAAAGCCAATAATAAAGTGTGTCACTAAGGAGACACACTGTATTATTTATGCCATCATCCATAGATCCCATGATTTCCTTTAAACAGTAATGTTTAACAAATGAATTAACAGGGATACAAAACAATAAATTCTAACTCATTCAACAGTAGCAACAACAAAATAATTACCCAATTTCTAACCATCAGCATGGATTGGGAACAATTTTTAGCACAATTCCCGTTGATCTGTTGCAATATAACAAGCACACAATATCACAATTGGATCATCTGTGTTGATGTTTAGATGATCTGCTTCCTTCTTGGTCAGCAACACATATACACCAAGTATCTCTGTTTTCTGTGTATATGGGACAGACGAGATTGTGAGAAGCATTGAGTGGAGTTGAATTGGTCTCCAAGATCTACCCTCAGACCTGGTGATCTAAAGAGAGTTCCACTGTTGAACAGCTTTTATGGTGAGGAAGTTATTTCTAATCTTCAGGTGGAATCTTCTTTCCAGAAATTTGAACCCGTTGTTCCAAGTCCTGTGACTTTATCACCGCTTCCTCCTCCTGTTGCCATTTTGCCAGCAAGCATGGCAAAATAGCACGTACATAGGAAGACTGCTTCCACATTGGCTGGGGGCAGGGCCTCTGTCAGAAGTTGAGGGACATCATGTGATGGGCTGCGTGCCCATCTGTCCCTCAACTGGGGCACTAAAAATTACTCATGTGATATAGGTCCTTAGTCTCCAGGGCAGCAGAAAACAAGCCTGCTCCCTCTTCCCTTATGACAGCCTTTTGAATATTTAACCATGGTGATTATGTCTCCTCTCAACCTTCCCTTTTGTTGATGGGTTGTAGAAGTAGACTCCAAAATAACAAATTATACCTAGACTATGCCAAAGGTAACATTGTGAAATTACACGGCTGGATAATGCATCCTTTGGACTTGGTTGTATAGCAGCAAACCAAAGGAAGAAAACTGAACTGGGCAGACATGACCCTTCTCCTACCCTAATAAATATAAAATAAGCAACTTGCTAACAGAAAGGTTTAGTCTTTCAGTCTGTTCAGTTCTGTATCCTTGAAGTGCCAGATGAGCACATAAAGTAGCAGGGCAGACTGAACATAAAACAACTATTTTCCTGTGTCATTGGACAACTGTCAATGCCTGACCATAATGCTGACAAGATTTTAAAATACATTTGGATGGTGAAAAGGTCCACATTCCCTAAAGAAAGCATTAATTTGATTATGTGAATAAAGGGAACACTTCTGTGCTTATGTACCCTATGTTTCACTCATGTGAAGCCAATAAACAACACCAGTTAATGCAGAACTTGAGCTGAAGTGCCTTTATCATTAACAGAGCTATTCTTAAATGATGCATCAGATACATTCATCATGACAGCCTAAAAAGAAAAAAAAAACTTTCTTGAACTCAAGATTCTCCTAAAGAATGCTAGTACTTGCTTGCAGTGCCATGCTCTTCAATGATTTATCTGCTGGTAATACAATTAGTCCTCCACATTTTCTGGGATTAGGGGCACAGATTCCCCATGAATCTAGGAATTTCTAGGTTTTCCAGCATGACTGTATGGTCAATTGCCACTAAAAGCTGGCCATAGAATCAAATTGGAGGAACTAGAGATTCCTAAAGGGTATTTCTCTCTAGAAATCTTTACATCTTCTAGCACGATTGTCATACAGTCACACTGAAGAAGCTAGAGATTCCTAGAGAGAACATTTTAATCAAATCCATGAATAATCAGATCCACAAAAGTCAAAACCACAAATGCATAGGAATAACTGTAGTTCTATTTTATGCCTCCATTCCAAAATGTAATGCCTTCAATCTTTTCCCATCATCTATTACTATCGTTTGGTTCTGTTCAACCCAAACATATAGCCTGCTGAAATAATATTTTCCTCTATGTTTATGTCTCTTCAGCACCTAAACCAGTCACATTTATCATAGAAATCTCAACTACTGAGGCTATAACTAGACTTGAATCTGAAACACTAGTTGTTATTTTCAGAAGTTGAGTCCTCTTCCCTCCCACCATATCTGATGTAGCATGGTTTTAACTGAGTAGCTTTCATTTATGGGTAATTTAAAGAATTTAGACTGTGACAATTTCAAACCACAGCTGACAAGTGTTTCAACTGCCATAATATTGAATTTCAATGAAATTTTAACTTACCAATATTTGGTTTTCAGCACTCAAAGATGTACCTGTGACTGCAGGATTAGAAATTCAAGACTCCTCAAAATTTCCCTGTTCAAAAATACAAACATTATTTAATTAATATTTATAGCTACTAAACGTGAACATCTCAAAATCTTCATGCACACAACTTACGCACACTACTTTATAACAGCATTTAAAGGTGGTATATGACTGTTCATAACACATAAATGTCATACATTATAGTACATGATTCAAAAGACATTTCCAATTATAATATTCATGCTATAATCATATAATGAATGTCTTTAGCCATTTAGTATCTCGTCTCACCAACTACTTGACTAAGAATAGTTCAGCATATTGTATTTTCCAGTGCCAAAATAGTAAGTTTCTTAGTCATACCTGTGCTTCTTTATTACCAAATACCCAGGAGTTATTATCCATGCCCTTTGCTGCTTATGATGTTAATCAGTCTGATAAATTACTTTAGTGGTTCATAAAAGCATGACTTTATTCTTGCTAGCAGTGAAGCAAGAAGCAGCCTAATCTATAGCTAGTCACTGCCCAATACTTTTTAAAAATCAGGGTTTTTAAAAATAAGTTATGGGCAGGCTATACTATGGATTGAATCTGGTATAAGATACTGTATATACCCGAATATAAGCCAAGTTTTTCAGCCCTTTTTAAAGGCTGAAAAAGTCTCCCTCGGCTTATATTCGAGTGAGGGTCCTGATGGGAAGGCGTGGAGCTGAAAGAAGCCCTTCACCTACCTGCGAGAACCCTCACCTTTCCGCCTCTGCCGCCCTCTCAGCACAGCAACCCAGCTGGGAGAGAGAGAGGAGAGCAAGGCAAGTGCAGAGAGAGAGAGAGAGAGAACTCCGAGAGGAGGGGAGGAAGGGGTGCGTGGTTACTGTGTGGAGAGGGTGTGCGCCTGTGCTGAGCTCTCTGAGCTCTCTCTCAGCACTTGCCTTCCACTCCCATCCCAGTCTAGTTCCTCCCCTTTGTACCCCAGTCTTCACTATCCCCAGCCCCTCCCTCCCGCTTCCCCAGCTCCCTTTCCATCCCAGCATTTCCCAGGTTCCAGCCTGTCTTTCCCATTTCTCTGTCTTGCCCCTTGTCCCACCCCGTCTTTCCACTTTCCCAGCCCCCTTTCCCACTTCTTCGCTTGCTCTCTTCCCATTGCAATCCTTCCACCTTTCCAGCTAACATTCTGCAGAGGGGAGGAGAAGTGAGGAAGTTTTGAGACCCAGGGCTCCCGGTGGGGCTGCCTTCCTGCTTGCATTCCTCTTTGGAGCCAGCAGAGAAATTGCCTGGGGAAGACTGCAAAATGAGCAAGACTAGGGTTCAAAAGGCCTCCTTTTTGCACCCAGCAGCAGCCTCCCTTTTGCTCCCCAGTCTTGCTCATTTTGCAATCTTCCCCAGACACTTGCTCTGCTGCTGGCCCCGAAGAGGAAGGAGAGCAGAAAGGCAGGCAGGCAGCCATATTGGGAGGTCTGGGTCCCAAAACTCCCTCAGTTCCTCTACCCTCGGCAGAATCTTGACTGATTTGAAGTGGAAGAGGGGAGAGAGAGAAGCAGGGCATGCCTGCTGGGTAATGTAGTATTCTCTCTTTTCCTCCAAGCCAGCTCGTGTCCCTTCAGGAGGCTGCCCCCTGCTCAGATTCAGTGGGTCCTAAAGCAGGGAGAGAGGAGGAGGAGTTACCACCACTGCTTTCCCAAGGACAGAAGCAGCCCTGGGGGCAAAGCAGAAATCTGGCGTGGCTCCTCCTTTCTCTCTCCCTCCCTGTCTCTGCAAACAGCCTTTTCCCCAAACAAAAACGGACTCAGAGGTGAGCAGAGGGAACAGCCATCCAGACACACCTCCAGCCACGCAGAAACAGACAATCAACGCACCCTGGACAGATAGCTCTGCTTAATATAGTCCAGAGTAAGAAGGAGACTCTACCATGCCCCAAAGCAGCATATTCCAATTCTAAACAGCTTGCTCCCCTTTCTTCTCTCCTTCTGTCTTTTGAGGAAAAGTTGGAGCCTGTTTGTGTCTCTTTGGGGTTACCATGCTCTATTCATTATTATTGATTTGTTATCTTATTCTATTATAATTATTACATTTATTATTCTACCCTCATTATTGTTGTTATTAAATTTATTATTTTACTGTATTTATTATTTTATTTATTACATTTATTATTTTATTCTATTATTACATTTATTATTTTACTCTATTATTTTTATTATTTATTACATTTATTATTTTATTCTCTTATTGTTATTACATTTACTATTTTACCCTATTTATTATTATTGTTATTACATTTATTATTTTACCCTATTTATTATTATATTTATTTTTTTACTCTATTTATTATTATTACATTTATTATTTTACTCTTATTTATTATTATTGGAAGGATACATACTGGTAAGCACATTTACACTGAAGAAGGTTAGAATAATTATTTCATCAGAGTTGGACAGTCTTAAATTACAATTTTATGTAAATATTCAAAAACCTTTAACCTACTGATGCCTCAATTAATGTAATTTTATTGGTATCTGTTTTTATTTTTGAAATTTACCAGTGGCTGCTGTATTTCCCACCCTCAGCTTATACTCGAGTCAATACGTTTTCCCAGTTTTTGTGGTAAAATTAGGTGCCTCGGCTTATATTCGGGTCGGTTTATACTCGAGTATATACGGTACTTATTCTAAACTAAAGAACACATTAAAAATGAGTCATGGATTGGAGACATACCAAATTTGAAGACTTTATAATAGAAATAGGGCATGATATTTTCATGACATTTCCTTTCACAAAAATACACTTCATGGATACAATGATTTTTTTATGATACTAACAGGAAAGTTAGTAAGCTAGTTTTATTTAAGGATTTTCATTGGAGTGTGCACTGAAATAACATAACTAGTAGCTACTAGGTAACATGGTAAGTAGCATGTTCTTCTTATTAGTAGCATGTTGTCTCTACCAAGGCGTTCTTCCACCTATTATTTTAGTGGTTCAAATCTGGGGAACGGGGGTGAGCTCCCACTGTTAGCCCCAGCTCCTGACAACCTAGAAGTTTGAAAACATGCAGTTGTGAGTAGATCAATAGGCACTGCTTTGGCAGGAAGGTAATGGTGTTCCATGCAGTAGAGATGAGAAAAAGGGAAAATGAGTAGTGGAGGTATTCAATTACCTGTCCCAGGGGGTCAGTTTTCCCCCTGTTGCCCAGCTATGCCCTTGAGGTTTCCCTGACATGGTTTGATGTCCTTTTCAGGGCTTAATTTGCACTGCATCTTGATTTGTCAGCATGCCACCACAGTTTGAAGCTAGCTAGCTTCACACTAGATTATATGGCTGGTGTAAATATGCCCTTTACTCCATATACTTGCTTGAATGCTTGCTTGGCCATAGAAATCCCACTGGGCAAGTCACACTCTCTTAGCCTCAGAGGAAGGCCAGAAGAAACCCCACTGAACAAATCTTGCCGAAAGTCAGAAAGGCACACAACAACAACCCGATTCATAATGCATAAATACAAATGCCTGTACTTTGATATCAGAACTATATATAAGCTCACAATGTCTTTTGGTTTCCGATGTCCATGGCCCAACCAACATGTTTCCCTGTGTTCCCAAACACTCATGTTCAGAAGGTTTTTCAACTACTCATACCATTATTACCTTTCTGTTCATAACAGAGCACTCTCTAGAACAATATATGATATGCCTGAAACATATTATGGATGGAGAGGGAGGGGTTAAAACATGCAGAAATAATGAAAAACATCCCCTTACACAAAGAGAGAATCCATCATAACAATTCTTCTGTTCTCAGATTAATATACATAAGGGAACCAGCCTTAATTATTCCACACAAGTAAAGGTGTATGATTAATTAAATGACAACTCAGCAAGATAAGATGATTATCTATAATTAAATAAATGAGTTAAGCCATAATATATAAATTAAACCCTGGCAAAATTTTCTGACCTGAATGTGACAATTGGGCTTCAGTAACATGGGATCATATCCAAATGGGAAAGAAGTTCCAGCATGAAACATTTGGTCACATACTATTATATTGATTCACCCCTCAATCATTGACATAAATTGAAAGTGATATTGAAAGTATGTTCATGTTATTTCACTATGTAACCTGATAAGAAGTCATATAATTTACTAGTCCCCTCCCTCCATCCCTCTGCCCCTCATTCAAAATTCTAATATTAAATAACCTTGAATTTTTAGAAGCTGTGTGCGTGTTTAAATCACCTATCAACCTATGGTGATACTATGAATTTCATGAGGTTTTATCAGGCAAAGACTACTCAAAGGTGGTTTGCCGTTGCTTCCCTCTAAAATATATTCTAGAGCAGAGCTTATATAGGTATAAAAATAAGTATAAAAATCAAATATTTACTGATAATAAATCAGTATTTGCAAGCCTTGCTAAATAAGCTGATTCTCATTTTTATGAAGCATAGCTGAAGCATCTTCTGCAGTGTGCACTGTATACACTGCATGTTGCTGCTAACAGATTTGTGTGAATGATGTTTAGGTGGCATTCAGAAACCTTTGCCATTGCCAAATTTTTCATGACCCCAACGTTGAGCCAAGGGGACCCATTTGGAATTGGAAACCACAGTTTAAAAAGCCTTGGTCTAGATCACCCAGCATTCCTTGCTGGTTCCCCATCAAACTACTAACCAGCCCTGATACTGTTTAGCTTTCAAAGATCAGATAGAGTCTGATGCTTTCAGCATATTTAAACCTGATGTATGGAAACAGTATTGCTTTTTAGTGTTTTTTGCATCCAAAATAGAGTTGATGGGTGCTTACATTATGACAAGCTACTTGTTTCCCAATTATCTACATAATGTCCAAGATGCTTAAATAGTTGACAATGTGAATTATAGTTCAATTGTAGCATAAAATGCATAGATTCTCAGTATGTCAGATAAACATGAACAAATCACTTGAAGTTCAGAATCTTACAATAGCACTTTATAATGCAAGTGACACTGTGATGAAATGTGATCCATTCATTGGGTTAGATGTCAGACAGGGCAACTTACATTGCTTTATATATCTGTACATTTCACACAAAGAGTCTGTTCAAATATGACAAGGTGGCTTTTGCAAAATAATGTAGGGCTCATGGTATTATTATTTTTGGCTTGTTCAAGAAAACAGCAAAAAGAGCTGCCACCACAAGGGAGGAAATCAAACTCAACTACTCTAAAAAAGTACTAGTACCAACTAGATCCAGCTTCCAGGAATGACTGAGCAGGAACTATTAGTTATAGTCTACTTGCAGGGACGTCAGGGGAAGGCAACACCTAAAAGAGTTCTTGACCTGTTGCTATCTGCAATAAATTATAATAAAATCAAGCCTGGTCATTTTTCTTCGATGAAAGGAGGGAAAAGAACACTTGATTCAATATGTTCTCTCAACACACACATGTTGCATTAATGTTGGATTAAAACACATTGTGCTCTTTTAAAATATAATAATCCAAAAATTAGTAAGAACAGAAATAAAATATGTGATATAGTTCGTTGCTGCATGCCCCAGCCTTCCTTCACTAATCTCATCACATATTTATAGCTACAGTGAAAAGCAAAAGAGGATGTGTACGATTCCAGCTAGACTTCTTTCTCCTGCATCTACTATTGTTACTGTGAAGTTAGTGGGGCCCTGTATGAAGCAACAGAAACAACTCCTTTTTGCAACAGTAGCACTCCCCCTCTGGTTAAGGAGCAGACATACACAACTTGTCTTTGTAGTAGATAAGACTTTATACAAGGTATATTTACAGTATAGCAGAAGACTAGAACTCTTCTTCTCATCATCATCATCATCATATTTAATTACTTATTAATTGCCCTCCATCCGAGATGCTCTAGGCAATTTACAAGCTAAATTGTAAAAGATAAAAATACATACATACAGAAATTAATGATTAACATAGATCAAATGCTCTAGTGAAAAGCCAGGTCTTAAGTGCTAGAGTAAAAGGCCCTAAGTCATGCATGGCTCTCATATTGGGAGGCAAGGAATTCCATAAGGCAGGGGCAGAAATAGAAAAAGTCCTGAATCTGGTACTTTCCAAGTGCACTTCTCTAGGACCCGGTATATAGAGTAAGTCACGTTGGGCTGGTCGTTGCAACCTCTGATGCTGGGAAAAGGAGAGACTGTCCCTAAGGTACAATGGACCCTGGCCATAAAGAATTTTAAAGGTCAGAACTAGCATCTTATACAGACCACGGTAATCAGTTGGAAGCCAATGTAAGTGCTGTAGCACTGGTGTTATATGGCATTTCATGGAAGTTCTTGTGAGTAACCTGGCTGCCGCATTCTGAACAATACAGAGCTTTCAGGTCGTAGACATCGGAAGGCCAACATACAAAGCATGCAATACTCTAGCCTAGATGTGACTGTGGCATGGATGACTGTTGCCAGAGCCTCGTCAGATAGGTAGGGTGCCAATTGCCTCGCTTGTCGTAGATGAAAAAAGGCCTGTTTGCTGGCAGCAGCGACCTGAGCTTCCATTGTCAGCTGCGAATCCAAAACGACACCTAAGCTCTTAACAGTGGATGATGGAGATAGGGCGGCACCATTGAAGGTGGGCAACGGATGAGTCAGACATGTCGGGCGGCCATGCCAGAGAATCTCAGTCTTCACTGGGTTCACCTTCAGTCTACTAGCACGTAGCCAGTTCGACAGAGCCTCCAGACATAAGGTGAAGTTATCTGTTATTGACGTTGCTCTAGGCTCCAAGCGCAGAAGGAGTTGGGTGTCGTCCACATATTGGTAGCAGTTCAGGCCAAAACACCAGACCAAACAAGGGGTCTAACGTAGATGTTGAAGAGAAGAGGGGAGAGAATTTCACCTTGGGGGATACCACATAGAAGAGGGGATCTATCAGAGACTTGATCCATGTACTCCACGTGCTGACTCCGGTTTCGGAGAAATGAGTTGAACCAATTAAGGGCCTGACTGCAAACTCCAGACATGGCAAGATGGTGAATCATTAGATCATAGTCAATGGTATCAAACACTGCGGTAAGGACGAGAAGTACCAGTAGTGCCGATCCGCCGCTATCAGACTGGCGACGAAGTTCATCTGTAATGGCAACCAGGACTGTCTCCGTCCTATGGCCAGGGCGAATACCTGACTGGAAAGGGTCCAGGCCAGCTGTGTTATCCAGGAATTGTTGCAATTGTCCCAGTACAGCCCGCTCTATCACCTTACCTAAGAATGGCAGATTAGAGACAGGACGATAATTGGCAAGGGTCATAGGATCCAAGCTAGGCTTCTTTAACAAGGGACGAACCCTTGCCTCTTTTAGGTTGTCCGGGAAAACCCTCTGTTCAAGACAGCCATGATTATATTGCTCAATGGATCAAGAGGGGCACGGATCAAGGGAACAGGTGGTTGGTTTTGCAGCAGCCAGGATTCTGGCGATATCTTCCGTGTCAAGCGGAGTAAATCAATCGAAGATAGGCCCACTAAGCAGCCACAAAGTCTCCAGCTCACTCAAAGTGTTGACTGTGGGGGGCAGTTCCTGCTGAAACATGATGATTTTATCAGTGAAAAACTTCTGGAATGCCACAGCTGTAAGAGACATGGTTGTTAGGTTCTGGACTAAAGGAGCTGGACTGATCAAGGCACGAACAATTTTGAATAATTGTGCTGGGCGCAATCTGTGTTAATGCTGTGGATGAAGTCAAGATGGATGGGTGAGATCCTTGAAGTGACTGGATTGACCTTGAAGGAGCTGGGGGTGGTGACGGCCAACAGGGAGCTTTGGAGTGGGCTGGTCCATGAGGTCACGAAGAGTCAGAAATGACTGAATGAATGAACAACAAACAATGCTGTGGATTCTGGGCTTGGTCACAGATGTGAACTAGAACATGATTCATGAGAATTATTTATGGAAAGGTTATGTAGATATTTCATTACTTTCAGTGGAAGTGTAGGGTAGGACTGAAATATTAGCTTCACAGTATTATTCCAGGTGGACATGAAGCTGGGATGAACCCTGAAACTAATCAGGAAGACAAACAGATAACAAACAATAATTTTGGCCAAGGGAACTACCAAACTGCAACATTGGTTTCAGCCCCTGAGTTACTCACAACCCTGATCAATAGAGTTAGAGTTTATTTTTTTCATCAATATTGTATAAGGTTTCAGAGCTAAAAAAAGAAAACATGCACATGAGCAATATATACATAATAATTTTTACTTAAGGTCTATGTGGCCTGCAAAGAATGGAGATATAGATTATTTGATTTTTATGATGACATTCTCAAGGTATGGTACTGTATTCATAACATCAGACTGAGTGGCTCTGGGCAACACTTCTAGCATAGCTGAAATGGCAGAATGCAGCAATACATGGATGATACATCATCGATTGTCAAAATGGCGTTACTCAGATTATTTAAAACAGACAAGCTGAATTTGTAATTCTCACTTTATGCCAACAGAAGGATATATTTAATAAACAAGCAAACTGAGAAAAGCTTGGTTTCAATTATTTTAGCCTTGTTTGTTTAGCACTATAATTTGGCTGAGATTCCTGCTCTTTCCCCTTTTTGTTTTCTTGTCTTTTTTCTGATACGATGCTAAATGAATTTCTTCTAACATGAGAAAGAATATAGCATTATTCAATATATCATATTTACTTAAATCTAATGCTCACTTCTATTGGGTAAATTACATATCCTAAACTGAGGTATGCATTAGAGTCAATGGCAAATTAGAATCTTGCATGCAAACCCACCTGTACCCCTCTATCAGGCCACCCTACCTGCGTGACCGCATCTCCATCTACGAACCCACACGCTCGCTCCGGTCATCTGGGGAGGCCCTGCTCGTGATCCCACCTACGTCGCAAGCGCGCTTGGTGGGGACACGGGACAGGGCTTTCTCTATGGCGGCCCCCCGACTTTGGAATGCCCTTCCAAAAGAGCTCCGTCAGGCCCCTACTCTAGCAGTTTTCAGAAGGAACCTAAAAACTTGGCTGTTCCGATGTGCCTTCGCAGATTAGGAATCCCCCATCCCAAGTCCTAGAAGCACTTTAGCACAACCAATGTTGCTGCACACCGCACTTTTAATCCTACGTTCCTCCTGCCATCTCAGCACTTTTAACCCTGTACCCCATTGCACCGGCCGAACCAGTTTTAATAGTGTCTTGATGTATTTATGTATTGTTCATTGTTGTTATTTTGCTTAATTGTTTTTGATTTGCTTTGTTTATTGTTGTGTTATGTTTTTCTATTGTATTTTGTTTGAGGCTTCGGCCCGTGTAAGCCGCATCGAGTCCTTCGGGAGATGCTAGCGGGTACAAATAAAGTTAATAATAATAATAAATAATAATAATAAGGCCGGCAAACTTTCCATCCTTGGCCTGACAGAGGGGCACAGCTTCCCAAATGGCCTCATTCACAAGGCTTTCAAAACATTCCCCTCAGTTTTGAAGGCCTCGTGAATGATGCCTTGGTTGAGAGACCAAGGCTGGCAGCTTTCCCTTTGTCTGTAGGTTGTTCCAATGAGGGCAGCAGAACAACTAACAGGAAAAGGGAAACCATACATTACATTCAACAACAAATCATATTTTGCAATACACACTTCCAAAACTGAGTTGTGCACATTATATTCGAGTAAATTAATACAAAAAGTATAAAATCCTAAGGGCTACATGTTTCACAGGTAGTTGCAGAAGCATACTGATAAGACAAGTCATGCAATTAGTCTGGGATGGAAGACGATACCAACTTCAGTTAGATTATTTCATACATAAGTCTTCCATCCCATTCACACTGAAAGTTCGTAGTAAACTATCTATTTCCATTGATACAATGATATAAACCTTTTTGTATACAATTTCCCCTTCTCTATGGATTTTTGTATAACATTTTGATTAGAGAACTGCAATACAATATTCAGAGAAGTATGAAAATGAAAGGATAATCATACATCTGTTCCAGAACTGTGCATTATACAAGTGCCTGTTAAAAACAAATGAAATCTGCAATTGGATTTAGCACTTTTTGTTGAACAGAACTGGAAGAAGGTCTGAACTAATTGTAATTACACCATTGAACTTTATTGAGTGTCCTAAAGGAGATTGTATAGTGTGAATTACATTTGAAAATTTCACTGTTAATTGCTCCAAACTTCACAGTCTTGATCAAGTTTTATAATATGTCTTTAAAAGTGTGTAAAACATACTGAAAGTAAGGACTATTTTAGTAAAATACTTTTTAAACCAATAATGGGGGGCTGGGAGGTAGAACAGGGAAAGAAGTCATGCCCTTCAACTTTTCACAGAGGAAAACTGGGACATACAAAGCCAAGCAATATCAGAGTGTGAGCAAGGTGGTAATAGTTATTATTGAGGAAAGGCACATAAGCTAGGAGACTTTTTGAAAGGGTAAGATTCTGACCTTCCTGAGTTAATTAAGTCCAAACTACCATTGCACTTTGAACTCAGTTTAAATCAATGGAAGTCAAGAGGAAGGAGGGAATGGGACATTTTAAAGCTGCTGAATGGAAAAACAGATGATTATCAGTGTTGTCTCTACAAAATTGAGACAATGTGAAGATACAGGTTACAAACAACTTTTTAAAAAGATAAAAACTTTGGTTATCATTCCTATACTAAAATTCAAATATTTATAGCTTGAAATCATACACTATAGTTGGGTAGACTGTACAATCCTAAAATAAAACTCATTCCTTATAAAAAAATATGCCAACTGGAAACACAAAGATTTTGTTTGCTGTAGACAAGTGTAAGCAACATTACAGATATGTTTTATTTATTTATTTATTTATTTATTTATTTGATGCACTTATTAACCGCCATTCTCAGCCCATAAGGGCGACTCATGGCGGTGTACAGTACACATAAAAGACAATTACAAAAAAGCCAGTTTCAACAACATATAAACTAACAACAATTACAGACTACACTAAAAATCCGCTTCGTCTCATAGTGGAATCATAACCAGTCTCATATTCCTTGTTCCATTCCAGTTCTCTTTACCGTAATGTTTAGCACTTAATTAAATGCCCTCTCGAACAGCCATGTCTTAAGGCTTTTTCGAAAGGACATGAGGGAGGGTGCCTGTCTGATGTGTGCAGGGAGAGTGTTCCACAGCCGGGGGGCCACCACCGAGAAGGCCCTCTCCCTCGTCCCCGCCAGACGTGCCTGTGAGGCAGGCGGGATCGAGAGAAGGGCCTCCCCAGACGATCTCAAGGTCCTCGTGGGCTCGTAGGCAAGGTATTTTGGGCCGGAACCGTTTAGGGCTTTGTAGGCCAAAACCAGCACCTTGAATTGGGTCCGGTAGCAAATCGGCAGCCAGTGGAGCTGGGACAACAAGGGTGTTGTGTGCTCCCTGCCACCCGCTCCAGTTAGTAACATGGCTGCCGTGCGCTGAACCAGCTGAAGCTTCCGGGCCGTCTTCAAGGGCAGCCCCACGTAGAGAGTGTTGCAGTAGTCCAGGCGGGATGTGACAAGAGCGTGTACCACCGTGGCCAAGTCAGACTTCCCGAGATACGGGCGCAGCTGGCGCACGAGCCTGAGCTGTGCAAATGCTCCCCTGGTCACCGCTGAAACCTGGGGGTCCAGGCTCAGCAATGAGTCCAGGGTCACACCCAAGCTGCGAACCTGCGCCTTCAAGGGGAGTGCGACCCCGTCCAGCACAGGCTGTAACCCTATACCCCGTTCGGCCTTGCGACTGACCAGGAGTACCTCTGTCTTGTCTGGATTTAATTTCAGTTTGTTCGCCCTCATCCAGACCGTTACAGCGGCCAGGCACCGGTTCAGGACCTCGACAGCCTCCTTAGTAGCAGGTGGGAAGGAGTGACAGAGTTGGACATCATCTGCGTACAGATGACACCTCACCCCGAAACTCCGGATGATCTCACCCAGCGGCTTCATGTAGATATTAAACAGCATGGGGGACAGTATGGAACCCTGTGGCACCCCACAAGTCAAAGGTTGTGGTGTGGAACAGGAGTCCCCCAATAACACCTTCTGGGTGCGGCCCTCCAGAAATGACTGGAGCCACTGCAAAGCAATGCCCCCAAGACCCATTTCCGCAAGGCGCCCCAGAAGGATACCGTGGTCAACGGTATCGAAGGCCGCTGAGAGGTCTAGGAGCACCAACAGGGACACACTCCCCCTGTCTAGCTCCTGGCGCAGATCATCCACTAAGGCGACCAAGACCGTCTCGGTACCATGCCCCGGTCTGAAACCAGACTGTGCCGGATCCAGATAATCCGTGTCTCTCAAGAATACCTGGAGTTGTGAGGCCACCACGCTTTCCATGACTTTGCCCAAAAAGGGGAGATTGGAAACAGGCCGAAAGTTGTCCAATTTAGTGGGGTCCAGTGATGGCTTCTTCAACAGCGGCTTTATGATAGCCTGTTTTAGGCTCGCTGGAATCTTGCCTTCCCGAAGGGAGGCATTCACCACCACTGTTACCCACTCAGCCAATCCCCCTCTGGCCTCCCTCGGAAGCCAGGATGGGCAGGGGTCTAGGATGGACGTGGTGGGCCTCATTCCTCCAAGTATCTTGTCCACATCCTCGGGTTTCACAAACTGAAAAGAATCCATCAAAATAGGACAAGCAGGTGCTCTTGTTACATTCTCGGAGACTGCATCTAACGCGGCGTCCAGCCCAGAACGGATCAAGGTGACTTTGTCTGCAAAGAACCGAGCAAATGCTTCACAGCGCGCGACCGAATTGTCACGGCTCCCACCTGCAGTGGTGGGAGTTAAAAGACCTCTGACAATCCGAAACAACTCCGCCGGACGGTTCTTTGCAGATGCAATAGTGGCCGCAAAGAAAGTTTTCTTTGCGGCCTTTATTGCCGCGGCATATGCCCTAAGAAAGGACACAAACCGTGCTCGGTTTGACTCGCTCGGATCCGAACGCCACACGCTCTCTAGTTCCCTCTTCCTTCGCTTCATCACTGCCAGCTCCTCAGTAAACCAAGGGGCTGGTTTAGCTCGGCTACTTGAGAGGGGACGTTCCGGAGCAATCATGTCAATAGCCCTGGCCATCTCCCCATTCCAGAGAGCCACCAAGGCTTCGACATGGTCACCTACCGAGGTGGCGGGAAAATCCCCAAGAGCCGTCAGGAATCCATTCGGATCCATCAGCCTCCTGGGGCGGACGATCTTAATAGGTCCTCCACCTTTGCAGAGGTTAGGGGGCGCAGTGAGCCTAAATCTGATCAGGAAGTGGTCGGTCAATGGCAACGGAGAGATGGAAAACTCCTCTGTCACTCATTTTTCTGAAAACAGAGAAGAATTTTGACTTCTGTCTCTTAGATGGTGATATACATCTATCTGCTATAAATCACAGAGTGGAAACCATGCCTTGATATTACAATAATTATATTATATCTCCCCATTAACTACTATAATTAATACATATTTTCTTTAACAAAACATTTTAAGGGTGAAAATATAGGGTGCTTTTGTAATTCTTGTCTGTATCTACTGCCTAAATCTCTACCAGTGAAACATTCTCATAAAAGAAACCAGCATTTTATAAAGGATACTGAAATATTTCACCTCAAATGAAGTATTCTTCTTGAGACCAGAAAAATAAGCAACATAAGTTACTTTGGGGGTGAACTTGTTTTTATCACTAGCAAAATTATCTCTCTAAAATATCTGATGAACATTAGAGGGTAATTAGACATACGTTGGTTAAATCAGAACAAAAGATTGTGTATTCCAAAGGTAAAACGATGCACAGATGTTTTAATCAGGAATGCTATAAAATCCACTTAAATAATTATTGTGCAAATAAGGTTTATTTTGAGACATTCCATATGTGGCCACATGGCGTTAATTAGGAAAGAACTTGTGTGAGTTTCTGAAAGTCAAACTTGGCAGCTAGGCAGTTACTATAGTTATGCCCCATGTTGTAAAGAAATACATCACTGAAAAGTTTGTCTACTAAAAAGAAGTGAATACAATTATGGGAAATGCTTTGTGTGTTATTGCATGGCATGGGTTTGGACTGGATAGCCCTTGTAGTGTCTTCCTCTCAGAATTGAGGTCACACAGAAGATCCACATCCCGGGATTTGGCAGGGGGTGGTGGCTACATGTTTTTCAGCGCCCAGTGCCCAATTTCCCTCTAAATTTACCAAAGGAGCCTGGCTGCCTGATTTTTAAAAATGATTTTTATTAAGTGTTTTCCAAGCTGGGAGTACATCCAAGTTTCAGAAATCAGTAACTTAGACTTAAACATTACATTAAAAAGAAAAACACAGAATAGGGGTTGCGGAGGTGGAGGGAGGTTCAGGAGGGGTAGGGGGGGGGGAGTGAAGGGGTAGAGGTGGATGGGAAGATGTGGGGGCTAGGGAATGGGTCACAGTAGAGTTCTTGGTCTTGTTCATCCCTTTTGCCCCAAAAAGAAACTTTAATGTTGTATTCTCCTAGTCATAGTTCTTACATGTCTAAGTCTGGTTAATCTTGAAATATTTTTTGATTGGAGACCAGTTTGTCCTGGCTATCCCTGTCTTCTGTTTATTTTCCAGGTACCTGGTTGCCTGATTTTGATGCATCAGAAGCTTTCTCCGAGAGGTATGTTTACAGGAGAAATGGGGGGCTGAGAGGGGAGGATGGGGAGCCATCCTGTTGTTTTGCACTCTTAGAGTCCAAAGAATCGAGATGACAATGTGAATCGACCCCCAGGATAGTGGCAGACCTGAAAGTCAATCCCTACAGGCCCAACATCTGAAAATATCCAGGACTTACAGTAAGGTCTGGATTTTTTCAGGTGTTCTTTTTAATACAGACTAAATCAGGATACCTCAGGCCTCTCCCACACACTTGAATAAAATCCCACATTTTCTGCTTTGAACTGGAATATATGGTAGTGTGGACTCAGATAACCCAGTTCAAAGCAGATATTGTGGGATTTTCTGCCTTGATATTCTGGGTTATAGACCTGTGGGGGAAGGACCCCCAGTGTACTCTAGATTAATCCAGATTAAGTGGAGGCATCATTTGGACCTCAGGTTAATTCAAAACCCATCATGGGTTTTTGGGCCTTTGTAGAAGGACCCTTAGTTACATTCCAGCTGGACTACTATAATGCCCTCTTACATAGTACTCCTTCTGGAGAGTGTTTGGAACTTCAAATGGTCCAAAGTGCAATACCACTGTTGCAACAGCTGATTTTTTCTGAGCACAATTCAAAGTGCTGGTACCCTTACAGACCTATACTCCTCAGGGCCAGGTTAATTGAAAGGATTAATTGTTGTTTTGGTGTTTTTTTTTTGTTTTTTTTTTTTTGCTTCTGTGACTCTGTAAGAATTATAAATGTTCTAGGAAGTCTTCCTATTGTAATAAATATGCCAACGAATGTGACATTGTGTTCCCATAAATATGAGGCTGCTGAAAAATATTCCAAAATCTACCAGATATATTGCTAACGCAAAATAAATTATTATGTTTCTGGCTGTGAAAATGGCATAGCTCCCGTCCTTTTCAATATATTACATGACTGCCTGTATCTGCTAATTACATCGAGACATAGACTCAGGAGCTGCTGAAAGCCTGAAAGGCTTTCAAGATCTTAAATAAAAAAAAACGTACAAGCAGTGAGCACTTCTAGGCAGTCACACTGTTAATTCTAAGAAGGAATCAACAATACATGTTTTGATTAAGTAGGAACAAAACAGAGGAATCTCTAAAACAGGGAGACATGAATTCACAGAACAATGAAGCTAAGTATATACATTTCTCTGTGCTTGCTCTTATTTTTTTTAGCTACTTCTTATGTTACACAATGCATTAATCATATTCAGATGCAAGAAACAAAAGATCAATTAAAATTGGTGATATATAGAGTAATATATCTGAGTCCCCTTCGGGGTAAGAAGGGTGGCATATAAATGTAGTAAATAAATAAATAAATAAATAAATAGTAATAGTACATATTTTTGGTTTCCTAACTCTCTGTAAATGTGTGTGCAACCCAGTTCTAATGTAGCAGAAGAAAACTACACAGCTTATTTCAACACACATCTTTCCCTACCTAAGATTCCAGTGAGTAAGAAAAACATCATATATTGTTAACACGCAAAAGTCATTTTTCATCTAGAAAGTTAGTCACAAACCTATATAGTAACATAATGTTCTTGAAAGATGAATCCAGATTGTCATTATTTGTCTTGGGGTAGGTGGAACCTTGCTGCCATCTGGTGGAATATGAAGCTTTTTTCCTGTTGTGCTTTTAAAATGTAAATAGTGATGCAATTCATAATAAAGGCATATGTCCATCTTCAAGAGAACGGAATATCAAAATGAGGTTATTGGTGTGAATTAGGTTCCTGTATATATGTGTCCTGTATACTCTGATGATGGTGGTGGTTAATCATTAGTTTCTTCCTTCTCCTCTGGTTAATGGTACTCAGGTGCAGGAACATGGTTCATTATAGGTCTTAAATCGAAAGTGGTTGCTCTTCACATGTATGGACTGCAAGGAAACGCTCTACACTATGTGCAAGATGCCCACATGATTTGGCAACCTAGAAAGGGGAGGGGGTGTCTGAGGCTGGATCTACACTTCCCTATATCCCAGGATCTAATTCCAAATTATCTGCTTTGAACTGGATTTTATGAGTCTACACTGCCTGATAATCTGGGATATGCAGATAATCTAGGGATCAGATCCTGGGCTATAGGGCAGTGTAGATCCAGGCCACTTCTATACTGCCATATATTTCAAATTATCAAAAATCCACATTATCTGCTTTAAACTAGGTTATATGAGTCTACACTTCCATATAATCCAGATCAAAGCAGATAATCTGGATTTTATATGGCAGTGTAGAAGGGACCCTAGCCTGACTATCAGGAGAAGTTATATGCGTTGAAGCTCCTATCCAATTCTGACTACTGCTCTCCATGTGTAGAAAGCTAGGACAGAGAGGTCAGGACAAGCAAACATGCTCCGTTTGCTCATACATTCAGTTAAATCTATGTGGGATAGGGATAGAGTGTGTTTGCAAGTTATAAAAAATAATATAAAACTATTTCAGCCTATGTTTTGAGAAGAAAAAGGACACAAACCAATTAAGTCATGTAAAATTGGGTTTATATATCTGGGAGAAAGAACTCTTGTCTGTTTGAGCTAGATGTGAATGTTTTAACTGGCCACCTTGATTACCATTTGATGGCCTGGCAGTTTTTAGGTGTGGCTTGTTACTGACTGGGAAATTTCCTTGTTGAGAGGTGACCAGGTGTTCCTGATTGTTTCCTGGCTGGAGTTCCCCTGTGTTTGAGTTTTGTTTTTTATTTACTGTTATAATTTTAGAGTTTTTTAGTATTGGTAGCAAGATTTTGTTCATTTTCATGGTTTCTTCCTTGCTGCTGAAATTGTCCACATGCTTGTGGATTTCAGTGGCTTCTCTGTGTAGCCTGACATGGCTCAAACTCAAACACAGGGGTATTTTTCTGGGCAAGTAAAGTCTGTCGACATCACTATGTGGGTGTAATGAGTAGTAGATTGTCATCAGTTTTCTTGTTTTTCTGTCCAGATCATCCAGCTCTGCTTATGTTCACTTCACAATTCCAGCAGTGTATGTAATGACGGGGATGGCCCAGGTGTTAATTGTATTTCCGCAATTTAATTTGCTCTTCAAACCTTTCTGACTCTTTGCTAACCACATTTTTCACATGCCCATGCTTGATATTGTCCAACAGTAGTATACCCAGATATTTATAGGCTTCAGGCTGATTTTATAGTTTGTTCGTTTGACATCTATATGCCCTCACTGTGTATCATTTTCCCTTTCTTTAATGTCATTGTGACACTTTTGTCTAAGTTGAACTCCATACTGATGTCAGTGCTGAAGATTCTGACTGTGTTGGTCAGTGACTGGATTTCAGTTTCTGATTTTCCGTAAAGCTTTAGATCATCCATGTACAGCAAATGGGACATTTTTGGTGAATTTCTTGCTGTTTGGTAGCCCAGGCTTATTTTCTGTAGAATTACTGACAGTGTGATCATTGCAATGATGAACAGCAGTGGTGACAGTGAGTCGCCCTGGAAAATTCCTCTCTTGATGTTAACAGTTCCATAGCTTTCATTGCCCACTAACAACTCAGTTTTCCATTGTTTCATTGCATTTTTGGTGAACTTTCTAATATTTTCACAAACCCTGATGACATCTAGACATTTGATAATCCAACAATTTGGCAGTAAGTCAAATGCTTTTTTTTGGTAATCAATCCAAGTTGTATAGAGGTTTGTTTTGTGTCTTTTGCAATTCTCCAGTATCATTTTGTCAATTAGAAGTTGATCTTTCATGCCCCTACTTCTTCTTTTATTGCCTTTTTGTTCTACTGGCAAGATGTTATTTTCCTCCACATAATCCTGGATTTGATCAGCTATTATTCCTTTCAGCAGTTTGAACATTGCAAGCTATTATTATTATTATAGCCTTGCTGCACATTGACACAACACAGTACATGTAAACTAAATCTGAATCAGTGTAAGAGAACATCTTAATACATTCATACAGTAAAGTGTATTAAGACATTGGGGGAAAAATATTTACATCAGATAGGACAGGGTCAGTTTACACATTTCATGAGGCTTGCTCTTTGAGTTGTAGTTTGATGCTGTCTTTCAGGCTCCCTTGTTAGTTCCCCCTTTGAATAAAGGATACAATTCAGAAGTTCACTATGAAGGGAACTTTGCCCTGACCATGCCTATTTATAAATCCTATGGCAGAATTTCATCTGCCCTGCTTATTTTGAGTAAAGTTCAGCTCAAAAGGGATCTGGCCTTTCCACCTTCTTCACTGACAGACAAGAGTTTCCCATTGCATTTCTTTTAACAACTATAACAATATTTCCTGAATTACTGTCTACTATTTCCTGTCACTTAATTCTTTTACAAAGCTGAGAGGTATAGACTAAATGTAATGACACCCTAGGCAATTGTTTAAAAACACCTATTGTATCTTTAAATGTAACTGAAAAGTGTCAGCTTTTGGCAATCTGGAAGGCTGTTGCTTTCACAATGTGTTTACATAATGGAAGGCATAATTCAAAGTATTAGTGTGGAATGTGTCTTAAGATACAAGTGTTAAAGAAAGAAAAATGAATGCAAGTAAGTTAAATAGATTCAAAAAGAGGATAAATGAGGCACTGATACATGTAGCGGGGGGGGGGGGGGAGGGTGGGATCGCACACAGAAGTCAGGTCACAGCCTCACACCAATTTCTGAATAATCGGGCACTGAGACCCAATGCATTGCTAATGTGATTTATCAGCAGTGCACAGAACTGAAAAATGGCTGATGCACTGGGAGAAGAGTAAGTTTAATTAAGTCCTGGCATCTAGCATTCTTTGGCAGGACGCAACCTTGACTGAATTAGGAATTTCAAGATGACTGGGAAAATTCTGTAAAGGAGGCAGCTTGTCTGGAGACAACTTTAAAATCATTTTGTTTGGGCCCTTTAATTAAGGCAAGAGTTGTGGTTGCATACTTCTTGGCTTGCAAATCCTTTGGGGATCGGCAAGAAAGATCAATGAGGCAAGTAGATGCAATTAAAAGAAAGGGCCTGAGGCCACAGGTGGATTAGATCTGTTTCAGCATTTTGTGAATCTGACAACTTAAAGCTAATGGATCTTCCTGATTACACAGACAAAGAAGATGAGCCATTGCTTGGGGTGTAGTTAAGATGATGAAGATTAAATAGCAAGCCTGCATATTAAAAACAACAATAACACCCCTTGCACCCTACTTAATCAAATGAGGAGGTATCCAGACCATGAAAGATATCCTTGGCAACAAATAACAAAATCCTGTAACTTTTCTTTCCATGAATACATGATCAAATCAAGGATTCTGCATCCACAGAGTGCCTCATCCACAGATTGAAAACACCCCCCTCTAATAGTCCTACCCCAACATTCCAAAATCAACCCTTGATTTTACCATTTTATATAAGGGATAACATTACCACACAATGGAATTTTGGTATTCACAAGGTGTCCTGGAAATAAACCCCAGAGGACACCAATGGCCCACTGTACTGCATAGCATGATCAAGCAGTTAGAATCATAAAAGCAGAGGATCATAGAGTTGGGAGAGACCAGAGGGCCATCCAATCCATACTGCCATGCAGGAACATACAATTAAAGTGCTTCTGACAGATGACTATTTAACTTCTGCTTAAAACCTCCTGAGAAGAAGACTCTACCACACTGCTCTCACCATCACGAAGTTCTTCCTAAAGTTTAGGTGGAATCTTTTTTTCCTGCAGTATGAATCCATGCTCTGTGTCCAAGTCTCCAGAGCAGCAGAAAACAAGATTGTCCAATCCTCAATATGATATTATGTCCCCTCTCAGTCTTCTTTTCTCCAAGCTAAACATACCCAGCTCCATAAGCTGTTCCTCATAAGGGCTTGATTTTATCATTTTGGTTGTTCTTCTCTGGAAAAGCTACAGATTGAATTGTGATGTCCAGAATTAGACACAGTAATCCAGATGAAGTCTGAACAAAGCAGAATAGAATGCGATCTCGACACTACTTCTCGATGCAGCCTAGAATTGCATTGGCTTTTTTTTTTTTGCTGCCATATCACTCTGCTGACTCATGTTTGGTTTGGAATGTACTAAAACTCCTAGATCCCTTTCACATGGACTGTTTTCAAGCCAAGTGTTCTCCATCCTATATATGCGCCTTTCATTTTAATTGCCAAAGGGTAATACTGCACATTTCTCCTGGTTGAAATTAATTTTGTTAATTTTGGTCCATCTCTCTCTCTAATTTGTTAAGGTCATTTTGGATTCTGATTCTGTCCTCTGGGGTTTTAGCTATCCCTCCCAGTTAGAAGGAATTATATTTATGTAGAATGACAGGTAATTAGAAAATAATGCGCAGAAAACATTCAATAATAATAATAATAATAATAATAATAATAATAATAATACACTTTATTTATAACCTGCTACCATCGCCCCAAAGAGGACTCGGTGTGGCTAGCATGAGGCCAAGCCCAAAATAATACAACATAATAAACACACAGTAACAAAATACATCATAACAAAATATAAAATAACAAAATCAACAATATAAAACAGCATAGTAAAACCAGACACAGAGGGCGGGCCGAATGTGTGAGCTAAAATGTTAAAAAAGTTAAAACCCTGGGTGAGATAGGGATAAAAGTGCATTTGTAGGAAAGGAGCCCAACAGGGAGGAACCATGGGATTTAGCCATTTTTTTTGGGGGGGGGGGATGATTTATTCTGAGGGCAGCTGTAGACTAAGACAACCAGATGGGTTGAATCGTCATTCTCCAAAAGCACAACGGAATTGCCAGGTTTTTAGGTCTTTCTTAAAACCATCTAGAATGCATACATCAGACATCCCCTACTCAAAAAAACCCTACCTATCCTAGCTCTGATATTTCGTTTGCTTGAACCTCAAAAATTGGGATCCTCAAGCCAGAACAGCATGTGCTGAAGCAAATGCCAAACAAAGTTATCAAGACAATCAGAGAAGGTAAATCCAGAGAGAAAAAAATCCATCGTCATCATCACCATCATCATCATCACCATCATCATCATTTCAGATAGATTCAGGCTGGGTACCCCAGGATCTGATCCCATGGATTATATGTGTCTCCATGAGATGGATTATATATGTCTCCATTGTTATATAACCCAATTCAAAGCAGATAATCTGGATTTTATATGGCAGTGTAGAAGGCGTCTCAATTAACCATACAGGTAGCATTGAAGTGTGAATATACTAGTTCTCCCCATTGCTCATAGAATATCATTGTTTCGCTAGTGAGCAGGTTTAAGATTCTCCTTGAGGAACAAAAAAGAAGGGATAGCTCGGGTCGTTTTGAAATTGATAGAAAAATAGCTGGGCAATGAAACCTACTAAAAAGGACATAAGGAAAACATGGCTTCTACATACACTTCTACAAACATGGCTTCCACTCTCACTATGATTTATGGGCTCTGATTCTACTGAAGGTTTGAGGCAATTTCCAGATTTTAAAAATAATTTCAGATGGGTGACCTGTCTCACCTTGGCTCAGCTTGGAAATGAGTCAAGACATGAACCAATAAAATTGGAAAACTGGTTCTTTTATTTCTGAAATGATCCTGTACCCGCTGCCATGTCACTGAGGAAAATAGGTCTGAGCAACATGAATGTGTGATCAAAAATGGTGTAGCTATGCAACAAGGGGACAAAAAAACTAAGAAAAAACCTCTCAATACTTTAAGCAGTTAAATGTCAGCATATACATTCACTGCAGCATAAAAACAAATCTATAAATATAATTAACATAATTAACATAACTAACAATAAAAACACATTATACAGTCTGTTCAAAAATAAAAATGTCTTTATCAGATCCTGCTCAAATGTATACTTTTTTCATGAAGCCATGTGTACGCATAAACAACCTCTGAATCTACCAAATGCATCTAGCACTCCCAGTCCAATTCTACCTTTCAGCTTAATATATGTTGTCTTTTTAGTTGGCTCATAAAGGTATCCCTGTTTTAGTGATTTTGGATATTTCATAGTGTTTATGTTATCATAAATGGGAGGGGGCATGGGGTGGAGATTAATGGAATAAAACTAATTTGGGAGAAAAATATGATTGACATAAATAAATTATATATTCCAATGGCTTTCAGAACATCTCACTATGGGCCCTTCCAGACCTAGCTAAATCCTGAGAGGAACTGTGACATTAAATCCCAATTCCTCCTGGGATTTCATCCCCACCCTCACCTCCAAACCTGTGCTTTCGCTGGGGGGGGGGGTGTTGTTGCATGCCTCCCCAGCCCCCCAAAACCCATCTGGGGCTTGCCAGCAGCACAGACCATTCCAGAGAGCTCTCCAGCTGTGAGAAAATGATGTGTCAGGAGGTGAAGGGGGAAGCGTACCTGTCCGAACGCATCTCCTTCTACATCCCGCCTCGGAGTTTAAGATCTTCTGGGGAGACCCTGCTCTCGCCCCACCTCTATCACAAGTGAGTTTGGAGGGGGCGAGGAGCAGGGCCTTCTCGGTGGTGGCCCCTCACCTGTGGAATTCGCTTCCCGGGGAAATTAGGTCATCGACATCCCTCCTCTCGTTTAGAAGGAAACAAAAATGTAGACATGGGACCAGGCCTTTGGGCAATCTGGCAGACAGACAAAGGACAATGACGACTAGAATTGGATAGGATTATGACAATGCGGAATGAACTTACAGATTTTGAGCTTGGTGAACATTGATCATTAGATTGATTTTTATTAGTTGTGTTGTATAACTGGATTGTTTTAATTGTTGCTGATATATATTTATCTTACTATTGTATTTCTGGCATCGAATTGTGCCTTCTGTAAGCCGCCCTGAGTCCCCCCTCGGGGGTTGAGAAGGGCGGGGAAGAAATGAGCGAAACAAACAAACAAACAAATAAATAAGGAAGAGGAGATGGGGTCTTTGGGCTCTTTGAGCTTGAAGTACTGGGATTGATGTGCGGATTGACCCACATCAATCCTCAGGATTTTTCTAGGTTATTTTTTTAATCCTGAGAAAATTGGGAAATTTCAGTTTTCTCCAGATTTTTTTAGTTTTACCTGAGGCATCATTTGGATGCCTCAGGTAAAAGTGAAACAGATCCCTCATTTAGGGCCTGTCTAGAAGGGCCCTAAACTATACTGCCAGTAAAACCAAGCCTTAAAATGTAAAATATATTCAAAATCTCAAAAAACAAACAAGCCTGTAGACATATTATAATAACATTGTCATCCACTGACAAATTTAAGAACAATAAAAGGAAGATCCCTCTTCTGTCACACAGCTATTTTGTTGAATTTGCTCTTGCAAGGTGCAGTGATCACTGTTGACTTATGGTGGTAAAGGAGATACTACAACAATAAATGAAGAATAAAATTATTAGGTCTTTATTTATAATCATGTTTATAAATATTTCCAGAATTATAAGCAATATATCTCCATATACAAGCTACTGGAGGGCTGAGGAGTATGACATGATGTCTTTGTTGTGAACATCTAAGGCTGGATCTATACTGCTCTATATTCCAGGACCTGATTGCATATTATCTTATTTGAACTGGTTTATATGAGTCTACATTGCCAGATAATCTGGGACAAACAGATAATCTGGGATCAGATCCTGTGATATAGGGCAGTGTAGATCCAGCATAATTGACATTTTCTGAACAGGGTGTTGGATTAGAGAGGTCTTCCCTATTGAAAACAAGTGGCTCTTTTCTTTCTTTATAGAACATGGGAGGGGTGGGGGGTGGGTTGGGTTCCACACAGCCATATAACCCAGAATATCAAGGCAGAGAATCCCACAATATCTGCTTTGGATTGAAATATCTGAGGGCTTTTCCACACAGTCCTATAACTCAGAATATCAAGGCAGCTAATCCACAATATCTGCTTTGAACTGAGTTATCCGAGTCCCTCGGTCATATATTCCGGTTCAAAGCAAATAATGTGGGGTTTTATACGGCTGTGTGGAAGGGGGCCATGTCCACAGTGTCATATATTCCAGTTCAAAGAAGATAATGTGGGATTACATTCAGTTGTATGGAAGGGGCCTGGTGGTTGGAAGGCTTTATTCACCAAACAGCCAAAAGAGTAGCAAACTGGATCTTTCATAGCCAAGGACAAATGCTACTCAGAACAGCTGGCAATTATATTCACATTCAGTTATGGAAGAAGGGTTATAAGTGGGATGACCCAGGCACATATACCCCAACACTTATTTTGGGGCCAATCTGTTCTGCTTAATGTGAATGTGGCAGCTCTGTTTTGTTGAAATGTATATTTGTAATGTATACATTGAGTTAATTTAGAAACTTTCACATTACTACAATCAGTGGATTTTGGTCTCCACAGTTTTAGGGGAACCTATTTTTCTTTCCATTTGGGAAATGTCACAACTGTCCCCACTGGCCTACGAAAAAGCCTGAAATTTGAAGGACAATCCAGACTTTCCCCTGAGCTTAGGTAACATGGCAAGGCAACATTAAGAGGCCTTGTTCCACATTCCTACAGATCTGTTTATGTGGCAATTGGCTGCCATAGGGCTGATTTTCATCTGCACCAAGCTAAGTGGTCAGTGTAGATGGGCCCCCAAAAGAAAATAGTTTTCTGCAGTGGGAGAGGGGGCTATGGAGGAAATATGGAGACCAGAAGTAAATGGATCAATGATTCTTGGCAGAAAAGAAAGAGAATCCCAGGTGCACCTACAAGGTCAATGATATAGCTGTCAGCCTGTTTTGATATCCACATGGAGTATGGGACACAGTTTGACCAATAGCCCATAAACTGAAGTGTTGCCAAACAAGTTGTTGGTGGTCCTTGTTTCTTTATGTTAAAGATCTAAGCAACACCAGAAAGTTAAATAAGCAAAACTACTGTCCCTGCACTAAGGACACTAGAGATGTGGCCAGGCAATAGTTAATACAATTCACTGAAATGTGTGTTATCACTTACGTGTCTAAAAAGATCTTGTCTCTTGTCTCCATATGTCATGATGCTGGGACACTGTGAAGGATTTTCGCAGTGGAAAAAAGTTCTGAGACTGGCTCATATGGGAGAAGAGGATTTTTAAAATAGTCTGCTTTCAGGCCTTTGGGGGCTTTTAAAAATCAGAAGCAAGATTGTTGAGTTGACAAAAGAAGAAAGCAGCAGCATCCATTTGATTACGTGTTAATGTTGTGGTTGTGTGCCTTCAAGCCATTTACAACTTTTGGTGACCTTAAGGTGAAATATCTGCTATGCTTTTAATAATACTATTTCAGGCACCAATTACTTCATTTCTGAACCAATCTGTAAATAGTTTGCTTTGTTTTAAAGCTAACGTGGGGATTTTTTGGTGTTTTCCCCAAGTCCTTATTTTATGGTATTTTACATTCTGTTTTCATTAAAACATAATTTTAACTGCAACACAAAATTTGAAAAACTGAAAAATACAGGATAATTGCTTTCCAGTTCATTTATCAATTCCGGAAGTATGGTTTCAGTGAAGTTGTATTAAATTGCAAACAAATTGCTACCGAGTTCTTACCCCATTCATTCAACCTAAACCTTAAGAGATAATAAAGTATTTTTGCTTTGTTAGTACATTTTCCATATGTTTTTCATATTGTATCTAATAGATTTGAGCATTGTATTGCTAGATTTGAGCAACCACTAGTCTGTGCTGTTGTATAAGGAATACATACATACACATTTATCGATAAAAATAATGTATAAATACAGTAGCTATACAAATAGCCATTCAGACTGTACTATGTTCCAATGTGATTCTGAGATTCTGTCCAGTATTTCTGTGTTATTACACAGCAACCAAGCATCAGATCAATTTGGAGCAAAACAATTACAAGAATTCCATTTCCTGGTTGTATAATATTCAATGTTAAAATTAAATAACATAACCAGAAAATGTGTGGGTGGATGAAGATAGTAGATGAAGGGGAAAGGAGGGAAAAGTGAAATAATTGATTTAAACACCTTTGCACAGGTAACATACCCCTCCTTTTTACACATAAACTGATATACTTCCTAACAGTATTAGTTTGGTCCTTTATGTTTACATTTTGTTTTTACAGTGTGCAATAATAATGAATTGAAGACATCACTTAGGCCTCTTCTACACTTCTATATAAAATCCAGATTATCTCTTTTGAACTGGATTTTATTGCAGTTTAGACTCCTATAATCCAGTTCAAATCAGATAATCAGATAATATGATACTCTGGATTATATGCAATGTAGAAGGGCTTTATTCAATGAAGAAATGTAGTTGCAAATATACTTCTCCAGTTAACTATAAGCTTTTGTGTATCTTTTTGTAGTGTTTACTGAGTCTGTGCACATCATAGATTAAACTAAAGATATAAAAGAGAATTCAAGTTGTTTGTGCATTATAGTATGCAAAATAATTCTATCAACATATAAAATAAATAGGGAGGGTATTTTTTCCAAGTTCAGCATTGTTTGTAAGACCCATGGGGAGCTGGTAATGAAATCATGTCATGAAATATGGGCAGGGGACAAGATTCTGAAAGGGAGAAAAATCATGAGATTTTAAAATTATAAGCAAAAAATTGAAAACAAGTGAAGTGTTATTTTATAATGAGCATTAAAATCCTCATAACAATAACAAGTCCTCTTGATTACTGCCTGCACAATATCTGAAGGACTGTAGTATTGTTCCAGCATATGGCATATGGCCTTACTAGAAATACTGGCTCATGTATCAAAACTAATGACGGTAACCTTGGAATTCCCATGTGAAAGGCAACCCATGGTCTTTAACACCACAACCTGCTTTTTTTCTCCCTAGATACACACATAAACTTAAGGATAAAAAGCCTCATATACTGAAACTGAAAATCCTATATGTTATAATTTGTAACCAAGAACTTCTCATTTTGTGTATTACTTTCAGCTTTTGCAATATTTATAACTCCTTCATTGATACATGTTAAAACTTGGCTTCACTGACATTGAATGCAGTTTTGAAATTATTTAAGAATAACAACTGAGACATACTTTTGTCACTTACATCAATTAGAACTGTCTTTGACATCAAAACAGAAAACAATTCTCATCCCCATGCCTCACATTTCTGCAGTGGGGGAGCGTGGAGGGTAAATGGAGAAGTAAATGGATAAAATTACCCCTCAATAAATTGCAAATTTCATCCAGTTTTACTGTACTTTTTAAAATCCTTTTGTTATCATTGCTTCTTAAAACATTTTTTATCACATCATTTATACTTATTTCAGTTAGGTGCAGATATTCTTAAATCTTTTGTATAAACATTTGGAAATCCTATTACTAGTGTTTACTAGTAATGTGCAAAAAAATTGGAAAGTGTTTTAAGTCGGATCAGTTTCATATGATTCATACTTACGATGCAATAACTGCCAAAAATTAAGAATTCAAATTTTAAGATGCCTTCATTACTTAACCTTTGATTTCTTCATAAGCCCCCATAAGTCACTACTTTGAATCCCACCCATTGGAGAAAAGTGGGGAAAAGATTATTATTATTACTAATAATAATAATAATAATAATAATAATATACTACAGCATAGTATGTACTTGAACTTCACCTTGACTTAACCCAAGAAAATATTTTGCAAAAGATGTTGTAGAAATTGACAAATTAGTCAACAGAGTTGAACATGAAAAAAACAACAGACAACACCGACCTAACTGCAGGAGATCATTTATTATTATTACTACTACTACTACTACTATTAAAAACTTATATCCCGCCCAACTCACTCTGAAGGGGATTCATGGAGGAGCACAACATATATAAGGCAAACGTTCAATGCCAGAACATAAACTATAATTATACATAAACACTAAAACCAATTATCTCTACTTTAAAATCAATTGTTTAAAACCATCTCAGATCAGCCATACTGGATCTGATCAGCAGGGTAAAGTTTCCTATTGTTGCCTTATTGCACTGTCCCAAAGGCTTGGTGGCTTGTCAAACTTTAAAATTTATATACATGTTTTCTATTTTTTATTGTTTCTTTTTCAAAATGAGCATGGATCACTCTGAAATACATATTACCTATACTGCCTCTTAAGAAATGGGATACAGGGTGGAATCCACGGCATGCGAGTGTGGAGAAGAACAAACCACTGACCACCTGCTGCAATGCACCCTGAGCCCTGCCACATGCACAATGGAGGACCTTCTTGCGGCAACACCAGAGGCACTCCAAGTGGCCAGATACTGGTCAAAGGACATTTAACCAACTACCAAGTTTGCAAAATCTGTGTTTTTTTTAATTTGTGTGTTTGTTTTGTTCTGTTAGAAATGTAATACAGTGGTATGGTTGCTGATGACACGATAAATAAATAAATACCTATACTGCCCATTTTCAGTAAATCTATATTAGCTTTTATATCTTAAGAAACATTTTAAACATTTTTAAAATTGCTAGCTGCTGTAAATCCTGATCTGGGAAATAGGTGAGATAGAAATTGATTATTACAATGATGATGAAAATGCTGCTTTCTTTATATTAACAAACTATACAATACACTAGAGATACTATTTTCTAATGGACTCCCCTTACACTTTTTTCTGTATGAGGAGATGTAATCTGGAGCAATAACATCCACAGGACATGCAAAGTTTCTTGCTTTGCTGTATTGGTTATGCATAATGTTCCAAGCAGAGACATTTTAAAGGAGATTTGGGCAAGAAGGTGATAGTGAGGAGTTAATAGTGAAGAATTGATCATCAAAGACTAATGAAACAAGGGAGCAAATAAAATGTGATCAGGTTTTAACTTTTATCAGACACCACTCAATTCTACCTTTGTGTATTAATGATAAAGCAGATGAAATAGAGCCCTGTTTATTTACTTGAATCATGCAAATGAGCTAGGGATTGTAATGTCAGTGATATGGAAGTCCTTGCCTTCAATAAACTCAAGCATTCACATGTAAATTAGAGATTTGCATGCTGAGTTTGAAATCTGAGGATGACTTGGTTGTTGGACTTCTCTTGGTAGCCCACACACCTTTAACCTCCCATCACATCTGTGTATGGACCTTTAGGGTCATATTGCAAGAGTACCCTCCTCCAATACCACCAATTCCAGAGGGAACCACAGTGGGCAATAAGAAGGTGCATGCATGTGTATGTGTGTTGGGGGGAGACAGGGTGTGCTTGGGTATTGTAACTATTTTTATTTCATGTGTTGTTTTAGGCACATTGTGCCATATGTAAGCCACCCCAAGTCCCTTTGGGAAGATGGAGGCGGGTACACAAATAAAGTTATTATTATTATTATTTTACCCTGCATTATGGGCCAGAAGTCCCTGGACATCTTGTGGCCCAATTTGGGGTCTGTGGTCAATGTAGGAAAGTCCTAAGATAAGCAAGAATCACAGTCTCATGAAAAGGGAGTGTAATATATTAAAATAGATGCAAAGGGGCCATCCATATTGAACATTTAATGTAGTTTCAAATCAGTATCTCTGTTCAGATCAGGCCCGTAGCCAGGATTTCGTTTCGTTTCGGGGGGGGGGGGCTGAATTTTTTTCAGGGGGGGGTTCGGGGGGGCTGAGTTTTGGGGGGGCTGAGTCTGAGTGAAAGAGGGTCTAGCCTAGAAAACCTTTTGTATCATTACCCCAATACCCCCATGCATATGGGATATATTGAGTATGGTGATCAGACCATGATATGAAGAAACATAACAGTTTAAATAATGTACCAGTAAGGCCTTTTCGCGAACCAACATGAGAATTTGGGGGGGGGGGGCTGAAGCCTCCCGAGCCCCCCCCCCCCCCGGCTACATGCCTGGTGCAGATGATTACATAGGAAATCCTGGATCTGATTTGAGGACCAGGTGGTGATTATAAACTGCAGAACACTTATGTGTATTAAGGACTTTCTTTCATGTGCTTTTGTGGGATTGTTGTCTGGCGACTAGGGTTGTACATGGATCCATGTTAAAATAATGATCTTTGGCTGGTTTGGATGATTTGCCTTATTTTTGTCCAAAACAGAACACACAGCTTACAGTTTCTTTTCAAGATTATGCAAAGCGCAGAAAGGCTGCCACATCCTTGCATGGAGTTTACCTGTGAGCCCTGCCTGTTGAGCCAATCAGAATAGAAGGAAGTTGTGTTGTGTCTTACCCAAGTTGGGTCTATATAAATGGGGTGACTGCCTCAATTTCTCAGCTGCATCCTGTTTACAGAGAGACACAGATTAGTCATGCTTCAGGCCGATTGCAGTTTATAGCTTTAGCTTTTGGCTTGGCTTGTTTTTGCCTACTGTTAACATTTTGGCTCCAAAAACAATAGCATTAGCAGCAGCAAATCTATTTCTTTGAAACTAATTTTATTGTTTGATTTTCCATTATTTCCTTTATTTTCTTGATTATTTATTTAGAAGGAGTGGTAGTTGGAAAGTGTGGGTGGGTGCATGTTTGGAAACATGGGAGAAAGAGCATCTCTTGGGGTGGTGAGTGTTTTTCTTTAAAAATATTAGAGTGGTTCTGAGACTTGACTCACCCTGTTCAGCTTCTCTCCTCTCCTTATATTTTTTCTCTTCTCTCCCCACCTCAGAAAATAATTTTAAAAGATAATTATTAATAAGAATTCCAGCAAACAGCAAAGTTTGTCTCAGAAAACCCACTACCAGTACCTACCAAACTGCCTACCTACCTGCTTAACTACCTACTACCAATGAAATATATTTTCTTTGCAAATCTCATTGAATTCTCTCTATTGCTTGATTTAATAAAAATATCTCTCTCTTGGCTCTTCATTTCTTCTATTCATTACATTTAATTTAATTTAATTTTGCTGATGCTTATAAATAATATTAGGCTTGGTTTTTGTTGAAGCTTTGCTTAGAAGAAAAAACTTTCAAAAGATTATTATTAATAAGAATAGTACCAACAAAGAGCACCAGCCCAGGAAGCCCCACTATTGATGCCAAGGGCTGGATTTACTCACTTTTTTCATTTTTATGTCTCAATCAATTTATAATTACTAATATTAAACATATTATTATTATTATTATTATTATTATTATTATTATTATTAGTCTCCCAATTTATCTCTCTAAAAAGAGAGATAAATAAAAAACAGTTAAAACTAAAAGCAATACAATATAGTAAAAAGCAATACAACCTACAAATATTTTCAAAAGTATGAGAAATTTGCAGAATACTTGTGACACGATCAATAAAACTACTACTAACAATCCCATGCCCTTTCCCAGGAATAAGGCCCAGTGGACATGGGGCATGGAGATTAAACATGCTAAAACAGCACTCTAAAGCAATATTTTAAATAAAGTTGGATTTTATTCATGTAGGCAGTGATTTATTTCTGAGTATGGTCATATACACATTATGGAATTTTCAGGTTTATGCATAAAAAGTCCCTTCATTTTTGACTTTCTCTTAAGACTGAAAGATATATATGCCCCATTTAATATATATCTTTTTGTGAAGGATTTTTTTAAGTGAGTGAAAATAAGTATTCATCATTATGTCTGAATATACAGAACCGCTCTGGGATATGTCCTTTTAGCATATATGCACTGAAAAATGGCAAATCAGAAATTATGTATTTCTAAGACATTAATGAAAATATTAATGTTTTAATAATATACCATAAGACTCTACCATACTATCAGCCCACTCAGTTAAATTTAATATACTGCACAATTTGTCTGCTTTCCAGAACTGTATTCTACCTGTCACACAAAACCTTGCCTCAAGCACTTTAATAAGCTCAAATTATGGGCATCCAATCTGGAACATTTTGCAGGTAATAAGCAGATCAAATATTCATGAAAATGGGTAATTCAATTTTTAGATATCCATGGACAGTTTGTTCCCATGGATGTTTTATTACTCCTACTTTGCCAGATGTGTTTCGAGGCAGAGAAGTGTGTAATCACTGTATTCTAGGAATATCTTAGTGAGGAGTGAAGTGAATACTCAAGCTTACATTAGACAAGCTAAACGGAAGGATCCAAGTGTTCTGTGATATAATATTTTCATGATTTATATAGATTCCACCACAGAATCACCTTGGGGGACCTAGAGAATCCTAGAGAGAACATTTTAATCAAATGCTAAATAATGAAATCCACCAAAGTAAAACCCACAAATGTGGAGAGGTAACTGCCCTTACTGTGAATAAGCATTTTCTCCAAGTATGCTTCACAACTCATTAGCAAAGGTTTTTTTTATTATCTGTTCTTCAGAGTTTGATACAGTGCTCTTTACTGTCAGTTGTTTTTCAGCATTTAGTGGTCCTTTCAAGTTGACTTTGGTTGTATATTCTATTAATACGGTTCTTTGTCTTTAGTTGGTCTGGCCAGTGAAGGCCTTTTCTTTGAGGGCATTCAATAGTCCTCTGGGCTCTTTAATTAGCAGGCAGCTTGAACTCAGCAATTTGGGCTCAATTGACTGGTTGGGAGAATGAGGCATGTGCTGGGACCATCACCTCCATCTATTGCAATATTTCAAACACAGTTCTTCACCTTTTGTTACTACTAGTCTCATGCATTTTTATGGAATCACTACCAATTTCCTTTCATTTCATTTGTTTGGCCCTGTTTTCATTTTCATTTGCCACTTCCAAAACCCCCCGAAAATTTCATTCCGCATCCGAAAAACCCTGAAAATTTTCTGACCATTGGCAGCAATGGGAGAGTATCCTAGGCTTCCCCTCCCCTCAGTTTTAAATTTAGAGGGGTAAAAATCACCACACATGGAGGGCGTATCAACCACTTTTAGCTCACCGACTTTTAAAACATTTTGGTCTTCCCTGATTTTTAGGATTTTCTTTCTTTTTATAAATAAATTCCGCTTTAAAACATTCCCTCTTTCTCCCAGCTGGCCCCGCCCTCTAACTTCTCCAGCTGCCAAATGTGAAAGATGCTACACACACACAGCCTGGTGCCTAGCCCCAATATTTCACTTTTTAATAAAAAGTATAACAACAGCAAGCACCTTCTTCAAAAACTTTTGCAGCAGCAGGAAGCATTAGCACTAGCAACATTGTCCCCTCTTTTAACAAACACTGATCCTCTAGGCAAGAAAGCATTCTTCAAAATGTATTGTGTGAAATCTAGCCATGACTGAGGGTTAAATAAAGCATGTTTCTGCTAGCATACCATGCCATGGCTTAGTGGTTCAGACAGAGCAGGTCAGTCATCAGCATCAGCCTCAATGATTCAGAATATTGTGGAGCAATAGAGGGGCTCGTGGACAAGGGGATAAGCATGACTTCTGCTCAGTGGTGGAGTGGTTAGCTGGCCACCCCGCCGCACAAAGAACCACTTCATTCACCCCCCTTAATGAAGGAAAGGGGTTGGGGGCATAAGGAGAATAACTGCAGGATGCCTGGGGGGGGGGGGGTGTCTAAGGCTTTTTCTTGCTCTGATTAGTCCAACATATCCTGATATTCATCTCTGTTTCTGCAGCAGGGCCTTTGTGATATTTTGTTCATTAGGGAAGAGAAAGTAAGCCAGCCAGATCTGATTCCCGCAATGGGGATACATATCAGGATTTAACTGAGGAACACTTTTAAGCTTCCTGAGCCTTGACACATGTTTTAGTTATATCCTATTTGGACTAGTGCAGTTATGTTATACATAGCACTGGCCTTAAAATGCTTGAAAAGTTTTAACTGATTTACAGATCTGCACACCAAAAGTAAGTAGGTAGAGTAAGAGTAAGCATGCAACTCCCTTGTTACAATAGCTTCACTTCACTGCTGTTCAGTTTCCAGGGACAAATTGTTGGTTATGAGTTGTATGTTTACTCTTACCATGCAAAAAAAAAAAAAAAAAGACACTGTTATGCAAAACATGGGAAACCAGAGGCATAAATAATGACTCTCCTCTCCCAATCCTGCAATGTCTCAGAAGGCAGGAGGCATTGATCTGTTTCCCCCACCCCTTTTCCGGGCCATGTGGAATAACATCCCCAGAGAGTCCAGCACTTGATGTTAAACTTTCTGTCATTGTTTAATTCAGGGAAAATTTACATAGTAAATGATTAAGACTTTCAAGAGTATGTTTTGCATTAGTGGCTGATCTCAGGTTCTGGAACACATTTCCTGATAAACTGGCTCTTTGCTATTCTTTAATTGTCTGTTCTTTTCAATGGGCCTTTAGAAAGTTATTGTTTTACAAGAAAAGGTGCCTGGCATTTTGTCAAGCACATATGACATCATAAACCAGTTTTTATGAATTTATAACTGTTTGGTGCCATTGTCACAACTGTAAATCCCTCCCTCCCAAACTCACTTTAACATTCAAGTTGCCATACCGGGAGGCTGGAGTTCTGTGGTGCCGGTGAGTTTGGCATTGAACACATCCAGCCCCCTCCTGCTTGCAAGTTGCAGTGTAATGAGGACTTGAGACAGAAGCATAATTGCTATCTGGTTGAAGGAGCTAAACATATCACTCTTCAGTGTCTCATTCACCAGCATCACAGGACTCAGTCGGAACAATTACATAGATTTTACAGTGGCTTTGTAGGCTCAGACTGGAAGATGGAATATAGCCATAACATCATAGTTGCCCATCCAATGCATCTTACAATGGTTTTAATTCTACAGATAGTTTGATGTCATTCTAAGCATCATTTCTGTAAATTTACTTTAAATCTTATATGTTGTACTGAGTGCCACACTTGGTTATAAAAGAATGCAAGTATTAGTCCACCATGGAATGTACTTATGACAGGGGTACTTCTGGTTAGGATGTAACCTTCTCGAACATCATTTTCACTAATATATCATTTTTTGTGAATTTTCCATTAATACACACATGATATGTGCATTTTTACTGGAAAACTACATCACATTTTGGTTACACAGGGAGTGGAAATGTAAAAGAATTTTACAAGAACTGACAGATAAAGAATTTCTGGAATTAATTAAAATTTGCTTGCATGTAATCATAAGAATTAATGAGGAATATAATGGGGAGAAGTACGCAAAGTATCTGAAGATAGGAAAATAATTTCATCCTTACATATCCGTACAAATCCTTACATATTCTTACAAAGGTTAGGATATAAATTTCATCAAGTGGCTAGACCTATTAGCTAGGAATAATAGTATACAATATTGCAATTTGAATATATTTCTAACTCATTCATATTACCATTATAATGATTACTTGTAGAACATAGCAAATGACTCAAGAAGAGCTAACATAAGAGGGTGCTGGAATTAAATCACATTTTCTTAGAAAATATGAAAACTACATGGTATTTGGAAAATAGAAGCCAAGACACAAGAGTACAGAATTACTGGAATTAAGTGTGTTCATTGCTTAAATGCTCTCTCTCTCTCTCTCTCTGTGTGTGTGTGTGTTCTAGATACATAGAGCTAATCTATTCTAACCTGAAGCAATTTTGGTTACTGAATTGTATGAAAACATAACAAATAATCATCAAAATGATTGATATATCTATAAACAATGCCTATCATATATTGGAATAAGAGGAATGAGGGATTATTATCACATTGGTTTTATTAACTTACATTTTTATGTCAAAAGGTGGTTGAGACCTTTCATAGGCACTGAATGCACCATAATACATCAGGAAATACTCATAAAATGGTAATTCTCAAATGCTTTTTCTTTCTGAAGGATTGATGAATATTCTCATTTATATATGCAAAATCTCAACATATGCTACTTGCATTATTTGTATGAAGCTTGGCAAAATTGCTCTCAGCACTCCAACTGTTAAGCTTCTTCCAATTTGGAATTTGTATGTCATTTTATAAGGATCATAGCCTCTTTTATGTTCACTTGATGGTCATTCCCACCCGCAAATAACAGATCATGACAGCCATTTAAAAATCATTGTAATGCCACGTCAGGGATATAGCAAGATGTTCAGATAATGTGTAGCCTTCTGTTTATTGTCGTGGTTTGAGTTCCTCACTGTGCTTTTTTTTCAATGTAACAAATAACTGACCTGACCCACTTCTTGCCAAAATGATATAAAATTATATCTAGAGCCTGTACAATAACACCACAAACAAACAAACAGATAAACATCTTAATTTTTTCACATTTCTTTTTTTGGGCACAAGCCATCATACAATGCACTCAGATAGATAACAGGGAATATTAAGAGAATGATCTGGATATGCCCAATAATGTACTTTGCATATTTTGTAGAAATCAATTTAAAACAATAAAAACTTTACATTACTCAGTTTTGTCCATGAATTTGAATGGACAAGATGTTTTGAAAAATTGAATGTGTAAGAAAGTAATACTGGCAGATTTGTCCATATGAACATATAGCTTTGAGCGCGTAGTCCTGGCTTAGCATATCTATACTGAGCCCATGTTAAGCTTTCCACATACAATCTTAGTGTTGGAAGATCTTCATTAATCATTAAGTCCTGCTGCTGCTCAGTGCAAGATCTCCAGCTTAAAGGTTCCCAGCAGATACAGAGAGGGAGATTGCTTAACTGTTCTTACTGACAAGAAGGTCCTTAATGTTCAATCAACATGACACCTCCTGTAACATAAAACCATTATATCTGATCTTATCCTCTGAGACAGCATATAACACATAACCCCCCTCCTCTTTGTAACTATTCTTGAAGTTTATATGAACTGTAATCATGTTATCTCAGGGCAGATCCAGACAGCCTTTTATCCCAGAAGCATCCACATATAAAAATGCAGATGTTTCTGGGAGGCTGTCTACATCCACCCTAGAAAGCATATGCTTTTTGGGGTGGGTGTCCAGATGTTGCCTTGGGACTAGCCTGAGAGAATGTCTGATAGCCCTACCCACTCCTCCCAAGCCCCCAGACCCCTTAGAAAAGAACTGAAAACTTACCCACCTCCTATTACAGGTTTCAGCCAGCTTTCCTGGTGTGCCAGGAAAGCAGGGGGGTGTGCAATTCCCCCCCCCCACTCTCCTGGCTCATCATTTCTACTTGCCGGGAGACCTGGCCGAAGCCTGTAATAGAGGGCGGGTAAGTTTTCATTATTTTTTGAAGGGGTCTGGGGGCTTGGGGGGAGGGATGGGCATTCCCACAGTTTACTGGGCTTATTTAGAAGGCTGAGAGGAGATATGATAGCCATGTATAAATATGTGAGAGGAAGCCACAGGGAGGAGGGAGCAAGCTTGTTCTCTGCTTCCTTGGAGACTAGGACGCGGAACAATGGCTTCAAACTACAAGAGAGGAGATTCCATCTGAACATTAGGAAGAACTTCCTGACTGTGAGAGCCGTTCAGCAGTGGAACTCTCTGCCCCGGAGTGTGGTGGAGGCTCCTTCTTTGGAAGCTTTTAAGCAGAGGCTGGATGGCCATTTGTCAGGGATGATTTGAATGCAATATTCCTGCTTCTTGGCAGGGGGTTGGACTGGATGGCCCATGAGGTCTCTTCCAATTCTTTGATTCTATGATTCTAACTGTGGGAATACTGTCTGAACTATAATATTCTGCAGTCCAGAACTGGAAATAGTGGGTTTATTCCATGCCTTCCAAGAAGGTGCGGAATAAATCCACTATCTAATTAATTCCCTACAAACCAGGGCTTTCCTGGTTTGTAACAAATTAATTTGGGACTGTCCAGAATGTTGTCTGGATAGCCCCTACTTTACTGTGGTAGATACCACAATAAAGGTACCATCTGGACGAGCCCTCAGTCTTCTCTTCACCGAGGAAAAGTCTAACTTCTTCAACCTTTCATCTTATATTTTGTTCTTCAAATGTCTCATCATTCATGGTGCCTTTCTCTGAATCTGCATCCTTTTTTAAATTGAGGAAACCAGAACCGAATGCAGACTCTAGGTGAGATTTGACCAACATAGAATTTTGTTTCCTTTAATTTCAAAACTATGCTATTAATGCAGGTTGAAAAAAAACATTGACATGGTAACATCAAACTGTGGATCGTTGTACTTACTGGCTAATACTGATGTATGATCATCTAATTTGGTTAATTTTTCTGAGAACTTACTAACATTTATAAATGTCATCATCAATTTGACTGAAAGATCTTAACATTTTAACATGTTAATAATGACAGAAAACCTATGTAACAGATTAGTGTGTTTCTAGGATCCTGTGAAGCTCAGCTCCAAACTTAAAACAACAAGCTCAAGCTCCACTGGGGACAATTAATCACACAGTAGCACACAATGGTGTCCATGAGCTTGGATGGCAATGCCTGTCCTGTGATATATGCCACAAAATATTGTTGCAGAAAGATATACTATCAGAAATGTGTAGGTTCACAGTGTTAATTGCTTTCTGGTTTCAGAAAAGGAGAGTAAGAAAGAATAATTATTACCCTTCCTGTGATTCATTATCATCATATCCCAGTATCTGAAAAGATGTGTTAATCACTCTTTTCCATTCTGATCATTTTTCTAATAGGCATTCCTCAATTCTTCTTCCATGGCATTTAAACATTTTAATCTTCTGTGTTGGTGACACTGCTGCAATCTTTCTCTCCTTACATCAGGGAACACTGCGTCACTTCTCTTTGTCAGGACACTGCAATCTTTCTTCCTGTGACAAATCACACTTATCTTTCCTCTTTTATGTCAGCTGAAATATATATATTTTTTTCTTCCTGCACTATGTATTGTACATCATTCTTTCCTAATATACAAGCAGGTCATAATAAAGTATTTTAGTACACTCCTTTCCCTTTAGCTTCCCATGACCTCCCACAACAATCCCTTTAATAATTTTAAGAATTATTTAAATGGATATTTGAAGATGATGTTGGTGGTGATGGGTTTGTGCTGCTTATACTATGCTACCTTCTGGAGACATGCAGGAAAAAGCGAAAGAAGATACACTGATGCATTAAAAGGTATCATTATTCAAAACTCAGTGTCAATTATTGACTGAGTTGACATCAGATTTCTGCATTAAATAGGAGAATCTAAAAATGATCAGAAGGAAGAACTACCAGTATCAAGAGGAGTTAAGAGCAAAAACCTGCCTTTTGCAATAACCTAATGTAATCGTGTAAGTAACATTCCATTAAAAGGGAAGACAATTTTTCAGTTATTCAGAGTTCAGCTTTATGCTGCAAGGGTTTAGGGTTTGAACAGTGAGGAAGCCAGAGATCACTAGTGTGATGTCAGAGTTAAACTTAATGGAGAGATAAAAGAAGCTGAAGAACTACTTGGATTAAATCCTCAACCATCTTTATGGGATTCTTGGGGAGCTAAAAACACATTTCCTAGAACTTTTGAAGAAAATCCAATGATTTCAAAGCACATCTGGTCAGTTACTAGATAGGACACTGGAGGTTGCACCTTGTACTTTTGTCTGGGGACAGCACTAAGCTTGAAAAATAATGGCTTCATTTGCATGTTTGCTATTTTAACAAGGCTTGCATTAGGCCTGTCCCGGGCTAATCCAAATATACATACAATGGCCTTAAAATTGTGTCCATGGATTATATACGTTTTACTTGTGTAAAGTTGGCTTTTGATAAGACCTGAAAACTGTCGATTTCTCCAGGAATACTTTGAAGTAACAAGAAAAGCCTTTGCTAATGGAAATACATCATGCTGGTGCTGTTTACAATAGCAGTCTTATAGCTGTGAAATTTGTTTCAGGAAAAGCTTCACAATTTTTCACATTCCCTTTAGCAGCTATTGATCAATCCTATCTAAAACCCTTAAGCTGATAACATACTTTAATTATCTTTATAAGCCTTTAATTTAGAGCTTATCTCAGTGTCTTTCTCATTACCTTAGTAATCTCATAAAAATATTTGCTACAGGTATTTGCCGCCATGTTATGATTTTTGAATGCCAAGCAAAGAATATATTCTCTAGTCATAGCAATGGGATTGTCTATGTAACAGCTGATTGGTCAAAGTTAAACTGATAGATCAGTGATGTTTTGGATAAATGGTTTGTTCTATTGAGTTAGTTTCATCAATTCATTAACACTCAGTTGAGTCCAGTCACCAAGGGATGCATGTTAGATTAGTGATAGTTTCCTAAAATATGCTAAGTACGTATGTATTACAAAAAAGATTAGTGCCCCTAATACCACAACACTTTCTTTTTTATTATCTCTTAGATACTGGTTTGTTTAATATGTGTGCATTGAAAATTCTATTGCAACGTGTTTCAGTAATGAAAAAAACCCACTGTGCAGATTCAATTAATGTACAACAAAAAGACAGTGTGATAATCTATTTAAATTCATATTGAATTTTAGTGTGATTTGTTTTCTTACTGGAAGAATACAATTCTGTTCAGTGGTTCTGTTTTTGTTTTTACATGTTTAGGGAGAATAAGAACACAAGCTTCCTTTTGTGATTTTGTGACTGGGAAAACCACAATTCAGGATTGTGAAGCTCCATTTGTAACAACAACAAATAGGAATCAAATTCAATTTATAATCATTGTTTGAAAAAAAAATACACTTTCAGTATCTGAAATAGTAGGTTTGTGCCAAAATAAAATTATATATAATTCATTTTACATTTCTAAAGTAACAAAGGATGCCAATGTTGCATTTTGTAATCTTATTTGGAAAATGCCTGGTTTAAGAAAAGAAATATGTTTCAAAATTTATTAGAAATTATTTCAAACTGTTTCCTTCACTTCTGAGACAATATTTTATTTCCACTCCATGGTTCAGGTAGGATGTCAATCTGGTTTCAGATCTGGTTACAGAATTGAAATGGCATTGGTCGCCTTGGTAGATGATCTACAAAAAGAGCTAGACAGGATGAGTGTGACTGGATGAGGGCAAATAGA